>NC_135591.1:21458453-21598453 GCF_965152235.1 Eretmochelys imbricata | reverse complement strand
GTCACCTACTACAGGATAGGCCTAACAAAGAAAATAACAGAACGCCACTAGCCGTCACCTTCAGCCCCCAACTAAAACCCCTCCAACGCATTATTAAGGATCTACAACCTATCCTGAAGGATGACCCAACACTCTCACAAATCTTGGGAGACAGGCCAGTCCTTGCCTACAGACAGCCCCCCAACCTGAAGCAAATACTCACCAACAACCACATACCACACAACAGAACCACTAACCCAGGAACTTATCCTTGCAACAAAGCCCGTTGCCAACTGTGCCCACATATCTATTCAGGGGACACCATCACAGGGCCTAATAACATCAGCCACACTATCAGAGGCTCGTTCACCTGCACATCCACCAATGTGATATATGCCATCATGTGCCAACAATGCCCCTCTGCCATTTACATTGGTCAGACTGGACAGTCTCTACGTAAAAGAATAAATGGACACAAGTCAGATGTCAAGAATTATAACATTCATAAACCAGTCGGAGAACACTTCAATCTCTCTGGTCACGCAATCACAGACATGAAGGTCGCTATCTTACAACAAAAAAACTTCAAATCCAGACTCCAGCGAGAAACTGCTGAATTGGAATTCATTTGCAAATTGGATACTATTAATTTAGGCTTAAATAGAGACTGGGAGTGGCTAAGTCATTATGCAAGGTAGCCTATTTCCCCTTGTTTTTTCCTACCCCCTATCCCCTCCCACGTTCTGGTTAAACTTGGATTTAAACTTGGAGAGTAGTCAGTTTGGATGAGCTATTGCCAGCAGGAGAGTGAGTGTTTGTGTGTGTGTGTGTGTGTCCCCGCGGGGGGGGGGGGGGTGAGAAGGCCCACCTTGATTACCATGCACGTTGTAGGGAGAGTGGTCACTTTGGATGAGCTATTACCAGCAGGAGAGTGAGTTTGTGTGTGTGGTTTTTGGAGGGGAGTGAGGGAACCTGGATTTGTGCAGGAAATGGCCCACCTTGATTATCATACACATTGTGAAGAGAGTGGTCACTTTGGATGGGCTAGTACCAGCAGAAGAGTGAGTTTGTGAGTGGGGGGGGGGGGGGCGAAGGGTGAGAAAACCTGGATTTGTGCTGGAAATGGCCCAACTTGATGATCACTTTAGATAAGCTATTACCAGCAGGACAGTGGGGCGGGAGGAGGTATTATTTCATGGTCTCTGTGTGTATATAATGTCTTCTGCAGTTTCCATGGTATGCATCTGATGAAGTGAGCTGTAGCTCATGAAAGCTCATGCTCAAATAAATTGGTTAGTCTCTAAGGTGCCACAAGTACTCCTTTTCTTTTTGCTAATCTATCTGGCCTGTCCCGGAGAGGGCTGGACAGCACACAGCATGTTTAGGGGTAAAGGTCAGGACTGGGAGTGTTGGAGTCACCCTGCATGTGGTAGCCTAGGTCCGATGGAAGCTGAAGTGTGACTGGTGAGTGCTGACAAGGTCCTGGGATCAGAGTCGTAGCCATACACAGACACTTGTGGGGGGAGCGGGGGAGCTGCACGCTGACAGGCTGTTTGTGAGCTACCCAAGTCAGAGGCTACAACAGCAAAGCATGGTGAGGCACCCCACATTGCAGGTCAGGTGACACAGCACCCCACTAGTCAGGATTATACCCTGGAACATCATACCTGGCTCATAGTAAGAGCCCCCCAGCTGTTGTAGTGTTATAAAATGCTCCCCAGCAGAATCTGTTACTTTGCTGTTGAGGGTGCTGGAGCAAGCTGACCATGTACAGTAACAGGGGCAAAAGGAAGGTGAGCTGGGGGGGGGGGGGTAGGAAGATCTAGACAAGGCTACTCTTCCCTCTCTGAAATGGAATAAGCTTCCAACCCCCCCCCCCCAAAAAATACACCCCACTCTTTAAATACTCACAGTCTTCATTCCACACCTTTGGCTCAATAACATTGGAGTTTGGGCCTTTTAGGTTCAATCTGTGTCTTCCCTTTGCAAAAGTAAGTTCTCTTTTTCCTCCTTGTCCTGAAGGATCAAACCCGGATTGCTTTTGCTTAACAGAATTCACTGGCTGATTGGGTGTGCTTTGTGTGTGTCTTCTCCCAGTCAGCGAGGTAATTTTCATTGACACAAACAGAAGCCTGTTTATCAGTTTTTAGATCCTTAACTGCTACCAATTCTAAGGCTGGACTGTCTTAAAGAGATACCATCCATTTTCACCAGCAAGCTAGACTCAAAGTTCTGGTGTCCTTCCCTTACCAACCTCCACTTCCACATGGAATCAGATGTTAAGTTCACTGAGCCCCCACTTCTGCCTCTTGTGAGCTGGAGGTCCGGAGTTGATGGGGTGCGTGTTCAGGGATCAATTTATTGTGTCTAGAGGAGATGCGATAAATCTATCCCAATCCGGTGAGTAATGAAGACCTGCCCTGAGAGACTACAAGTCATATCCGAAGTGTCTAGAGATAAGAGTATACCTGCCATCTCCCACATTCTCAAGAAATTAACTGTGCAGCTGTTCTGCTCTGCAGACTTAGCTACTCAGTCTTCCCTCTGAACCGCAGGCACAGACTACTCACTTACAGAATCAGCATGGAGACATTTCTCTCTCAACAACCTTGTCTCCACAATAAGCTGGCCAAACACAGCCACTTAGTTATAGGGCTGTTCAACAACAGCTTTTACTCCATCTGAGACCTTTTCAAAGCTATTCACACTGGCTCTTTCTAAAGGAAAGACAGTGGATCCATTCACCACAGAAAATTTCTTGCTGTTAGGAACTGAAACTTTATTGATTAAATCACTTTCACACCCTTCAGTTGCAGTAAACTGCTTGCAAAGACTACCATGAGGATTCCTTTCCCAAGGAGCTTTTCTAATCAACAGTTCATCCCCTCACAGAAATTCTGCCCTTACCCTCTTCACCTAGGGCTTGCTCTAAAGCAGTGGTTCTTAACCTGGGGTGCACACACCCCCTGGGGGGCAAGATGCCCTTTCTGGGGGTGTGAGACATGCCAGATTTTTTTTAGAAGGTAAATCATCAAAAACACAAATTAAGCACATGCCCGTAAGTAAAACTACTTTGTTTCATCAAACCTATGTATTTATTATTATACATTTAACGATTACTGTGATATACAAATTGTTTTTAAGCTAATTGTAGTGAAAATATCTTGCTACAAAATACAGCGTACTGCCAGGTTGTGGGGTGTTTCTTGATGCATGCACAGATGACGATGGGGTAGCGCTGCACCTCTGTCTGAATTCAGTTAGTCACTAACTGTTAGCGCGCCAGTTACAGTTTACTTCCACAGCAAAACTCCGCAAGGTCTCTGGGTAGTACTTGCGTATGTGTGTGTGCCTACTGTACTGTTATTTGTGGTGAATAACAACACTATTTTACATATATTTAATATGCATTTAAAAGTGTATAGGCCCTCCTATCTCCAATTATATATTTTTTTCATTTCAGTAACCCTTGCCATGTCGAAGAAATGCAAATGGAACGAGGACTATATTCGTTACAGGTTCACTTGTACGACAGAGGATGGAAATCAATGACCGCAATGTGTACTGTGCAGCTCGTTATTTTCAAACGCCAATCTCAAACCATCGAAGCTGTCTGAACATTTCAACAAACAGCATGGGGGTGCAGCTGCTGGACATGACATTGACACCTTGAAGTCTACAAGGGTATGATTTGATCGTAGCAGAACCTTGAGGACGTTTGGGTTTGCGTCACTTGAGAAGCCCTTGTTACAAGCATTCTATCAAGTTGCATATTTGCGTGCCAAGGAAAAGAAGCCTCATACAATAGCTGAGGAATTAGTGAAACCCTGTGCATTGGAAATGGCAATAGTATTGGGACCAGATGCACAAAAGCAGCTTCAGCAGGTTCCCTTGTCAAATGATGTGATCCGTTCTAGAATTCATGACATGAACCAGGATATCTTGCAGCAAGTTATAGAAGATATCGAGGCCAGTCCTCTTAAAAAGTGTGTATTCAGCTTGACAAATCAACTGACATTGATGGCTGCAGTCAGCTGTTGGTGTTTGTGCAGTATGTAAAGGAGAAAAATCTTAGAAAAATTCTTGTTCTGTGAACCATTGCAATTAACTATGAAAGGAATCGATGTGTTCAATCTCGTCAAAGACTTCTTTTGAAGCATAACGCTTGATATGTGTGGATCAATTTGCACCGATATTGCCCCTGCCATGCTAGGAAAAAATTCAGGATTTGTTGCTTATGTAAAGAAATAAGTACCTCATATCATGATCATACATTGTATGTTGCACCATCGTGCACTTGCTGCAAAGACTTTGCCTACAAAATTGAAGGATACTTTGTCTACTGCGGTGAGCACAGTAAACTTCAGAGGACATAGTCTCAATCATCGCCTCTTCCATGCTTTTTGAGAAGAAATTGGTGCCAAGCACACTGTCCTTTCCCATACAGAAGTGAGGTGGCTTACTGATATTTTTGAAATGTGTGAAGAAATAAGTCAGTTTCTTTGTAACCAAAGCAGTAATTTAGTTGATGACTTCGAAAATAGAGTTTATCCTTTGCCTTGCGTACATGGCAGGTGTATTCACACACCTAAATTAACTCAACACATCTAAGCAAGGAACTGGGATGAACACAGTAATGGCCAGCGAGACGTTATCTGCTTTTATTCGGAAACTTCCAGTTTGGATAAAGCGTGCTGAGAAAAGAAATTTCACAAACTTTCCTTTTCTTGAAGAAACAGTTGTTTCAGAAAATGAAGGAATGACCATCGCAACTGAAGTGACAAAAGCATTTGCAACAGTTGAGTGACTCTTTCCAAGGATATATTTCCACTGGAGAGCTTGATGTGGCAAAGAAATGCATACTGGATCCATTTCTTTTTAACCTGGATTCCATCAATGACAGTGATTTGATGAAAGATGAAGAGCAGAAGAGTCACTGAGCCGGTAAACCTAATGAGAGTAATTTTTTATGTATTCTTAATTTTACTGCAAAATTAAAATATATAATTTTCTTTTATTCTATAGTTATGATATATCTAGGTTTAAAGAACTGACCTACTTCAATGATTTTTTGATAAGGGGTGCGAGAACATATTTTGAGAACCAAAGGGGTGCAGGCTGCAGTGAAGGTTAAGAACCACTGCTTTAAAGGAACACTTTCCTGAGCAACAACAGACTTTCTGGGTCTTACTCACATCCAGGATCACCTCTGGCTCATCAGGCAGATTTCTACACAATCCCCTTTCAGGCAAACTGCTAGATTCCATAGTCAAAAGGTTAGAAGCATTTCTCTTTCCTTTGCCACTCACAACCTTAGGAATCTTTTCCTTCTTGCTACAAATGTCCAAACTATCAGTAGGTAACAATTAAATTACCTTTATGCTCTTCTTGTGACCTGGCTAGGATATCACCCTGATTGGATCGAGTTGCTACATCCTTTTCCAACCACACATTAGTGACAGGCAAAATACAAGCATCAGAATTGTTTGGTCTCTGGGATTTTGCTATGACGCTAACTGGACGCAACCTAGTTACAGTGCCATTCTCCCTAGCAGACATAAGCTTAGGACCATTCCCTTCCTGGACTTTAGTTGAATCCAGAACCAACTCTGAGTCAACTGCACTACCCTCAACCATCACAGGGTGAAAGGCACCTTCTGTCTGCTTTACAGACAAAGAAGAGCTAGAGACACATTCTCCTTTACCAGCCACACAGTTTGGGATCTCACTTTCCTTGTCCTAGCACACAGGGCTGTTCACAGACAACTGCTTGGAGACCACAGTAGCTCTCTCCGTAGGCAAGTCAATATCCCCAACAGACACAGGCACATTTTCTTCACTGTCACAATTCTCCACACAGGGAGCAGGTAAGGTATAGGAACACTCATTTTTCACTATCCTTGCCTTCCCAAACTGCTGACTAGATAAAGCCATCAGCTCACAAGGCAGCCTAGACTCATCCAAACTTTCCTTACCAGGCACATTGCCACTCCCAACAGATAAACTGCTGCTTTTCTCACTACACTGAGCTACTTCCAGCAAATCACAGTTACCCTTTTCAGGTTCACTTTTATCAGCTGTATTAGCCAATAATCCATCAGCCATCAAAAATCTACCCTTTCCTTCCCCAGCTAGGGCTTTAACTTGACCATCCACTTTACTCTGCTCCTGAGAAACATTTTCCTGACCAACGAGCTCTCTGTGCTTGACCTAATTCCAGATTCACTTCTGAGACATTAAACAGACATCCAGAAACTTCACAGACAAACTGCTTTTTTGCACAGAAAAACATTTGGAGAAACCCTCCCCAGGAAAATCATTGCCCATAATAGACACAGGTTTAAGATCATTCCTTTCCTGTGACTGGTTACCTGGACTGAGCAAAGCTTTAACATTTTCCCCAAGCAAAAGATCCTTAGGCAATAACTTCCTTACACCAGCTATAACTTCATGCTTAGTACCATTCCATTCAAGGTGGATTCTAGCTAAAGGCACACAAAGTAAACTCAGAGGACAACATTCACACCTTGATTTGGTAAGTAGTCTTCCTCTGACAAGATCAGCTTTAACAAGAGTGATGTTAGAAGCTATAATTTGCCCTAAACAGCTTTTACCATTGACTTTTACACTCTATGAATTTTCCATTATCACTTTCATACATAGCATTGACATAGTTTATGGGGTCACCATCTACTGAATTCACAGTAACAGCATTTACATAAAAGGTGGCAGTGTTGGGATACGTTTGGTTACACCCAGACAACTGCTCAGTTATACAACATACCAACATTGTTATAAACTGGATTTTCAAGATGATGTAATTTCAGCTGTTCTTCCCTTGCTTTTTTGACTTGGAGCCTGTCTGGCAACCCTTTCCTCAGCAGCCAGTAGCTCAACATGCTCCCAACAAGCCCTTTCCTCTCTTACACCAGCTTCTTTTTCCAATTCAGCCATTCTTTCTTTAAACTTTCCCTCCATCTTTCACAGCAGCTTCCTTCTCCAGCTGGGCCAATGCTTGCTCTCTCTCATTCGAATTTCTGTCAGTTTTTGTCCATGTTCAAACTGCAGGCTGTCTCTCAGGGCTGCAGTTTCATTGCTTCCGCTGATGCTTTCTGGCTCGTGATCATTGATCTTTAACCAACAAAACTCCCAATACCAAAATTCAAATTTGGATAGTGTGGGGTTCTGACCCAAAGCTTAATTGACCTGGTTCTGTGGATCCTGCTGACTACGCCAATGTAATGGTGCTGGTTTTGGTGGGACCTAACTGAGAATATCAATTCAGGACAAATTGCTTAGAGCAGGGCAGTTACAGCCCAAAACTGGAGTTCCTTTACTATTAAGGCAAACCAAACCAGCCAAACAGAGAGGACTTTGATTTTACCCCACTGGCTAACCACAAGTCACACAAGTAATTCCCTTAGACACTCCAGTTTCCCCAGTATCACCACCAGTGCCACTTGTTATGGGGATGGTTAAGAAAAAAAAAAAAAAGGTTCTCCCGATCCCAAAGGACCAAGCCCCAGATCCAGGTCAATATACAAATCAGATCTTACCCACAAACCACACTGTTGCCAATCCTTTAGAATCTAAAATCTAAAGGTTTATTCATAAAAAGAAAAAGATATAGATGAGAGCTAGAATTGGTTAAATGGAATCAATTACCTACAGTAATGGCAAAGTTCTTGGTTTCAGGCTTGTAGCAGTGATAGAATACATTGCAGGTTCAAATCAAATCTCTGGAGTACATCCACAGCTGGGATGGGTCATTCAGTCCTTTGTTTAGATCTTCAGTTTGTAGCAAAGTCCTTCCAGAAATAAGAAGCTGGATTGAAGACAAGATGGAGGAGTCTTCCAGGCCTTTTATATCCTCTGCCCTGTGGAAGATCACAGCAGCAAGATGGAGCCTGGAGTTACATGGGCAAGTCACATATCCATGCATGACTCAGTTCTTTACAGGTGGCAGCCACTGCCCACCATGAACGTCCCCAGGAAGACTTCTTATGTGGATTGGAGCCTTCCAAGGTCTATTGGCAGTTAAGTGTTTCTTGATTGGGCACTTAACTTGCAAGTTCCTTTATCAAGAAGCTGACCAAATGCTTTACTAAGGCTACTTAGAACCAAAATACATTGATATACAAAGTACATAGCCAATATTCATAACTTCAGCTACAAAAATGATACACACAGATAGCATAATCATAATTAGCAAATCATAACCTTTCCATAGACACCTTACATGACAAAATACATCGGAAGGACAGAACAGGTCATGCTGGTGGGGGAGTGGCACTATATGTGAAAGAAAGTATAGAATCAAATGAAGTTAAAATCTTAAATGAACAAAGCTGGACCACAGAATATATATATTCTATATATAGAATAGATATCTATTCTATATATAGAATAGCAGTAGGGATATATTACCAACCAGGATGGTGATAGTGAAAATGCTCAGGAAGATTAGAGAGGCTATTAAAATAAAAGAATCAATAATAATAATAATGGGGGATTTCAACTATCCCCATATTGACTGGGTACATGTCACTTCAGGACGGGATGCAGAGAAAGTTTCTTCACACCTTAAATTACTGCTTCTTGGAGCAGCTAGTCCTGGAACCTACAAGAGGAGACGCAATTCTTGATTTAGTTGTAAGTGGAGCACAGAATCTGGTCCAAGAGGTGAATATAGCTAGACCGCTTGATAACAGCGATCATAATAATTAAATTTAAAATACCTGTGGCAGGAAAACCACCACAGCAGCCCAACACTGTAGCATTTAATTGCAGAAAGGGGAACTACACAAAAATGAGGAGGCTAGTTAAACAGAAATTAAAAAGGGCAGTGCCAAAAGTGAAATCCCTGCCAGCTGCACAGAAACTTTTTAAAGACACCATAATAGAGGCTCAACTTAGATGTACACCCCAAATTAAAAAACATAGTAAGAGAACCAAAAAAGTGCCATGATGGCTAAACAACAAAGTAAAAAAATCAGTAAAAGGCAAAAAGGCATCCTTTAAAAAGTGGAAGTTAAATCATAGCGAGGAAAATAGAAAGGAGCATAAATTCTCGCAAATGAAGTATAAAATATAATTAGGAAGGTCAAAAAAAGACTTTGAAGAACAGCTAGCCAAAGACTCAAAAAGTAATAGGAAAAAAAAATTTAAGTATATCAGAAGCAGGAAGACTGCTAAACAACCAGTGGGTCCACTGGATGATCACAATGCTAAAGGTTCACTCAAGTCCCCCACCGAAGAAGAAAAATGGATACACATGAAAGCAGGCAGCCACTCTCTCCCTGTAAGAGGACAGCACAGCTCCTTTTCTAGAGGATTCCTCAAGCCAGCACAGTGGAAGAAGCACTGGAACATGGAGGCACTTCTTAGTGTTCTAGAAGTAGGTCTAATTACACTTCAGGATGGAACTGATTGGTTCAGTACTGGAAATGCCAAACAAGGGTTCATAACCTCTCTTCTGGTCAGATACAAATGCACCCCAACAATGACCATATATTTATTAGTCTATGGGAAAAATCAGCATTCTCACTCCAGCTCCTAGGACAGGGACCCACAATGCAACTGCCAGTACCACACCTCCCTCAGCAGAAACCATGGAGTGAAAGGGCCATGGGGAATCAGGCTCCACTCATTTCTAGGGCTCCTTCAGGTCAGGGAGGAGGTACATGGGTTAGGCAGTGCAAGCAAGTTTGTACCACTGCTGCCAAGTTGATCAAAAGAAGACTTTACTCTCCAGGGCTGTGAAGCCAGCACTAGATTACAATACAAGTTGGTGCTTGAAGAAGTCAGCTCTTGCTGTGCTCCTTCCCCAGCACTCTGGGCTGTTTGTGAAGAAGCAAGAGACAGTTCAAATCATAGCCAAAGATTTTATAAAAACAGGAAAAGTTTTGGTTTTACAGAAAGAGAAGACTTCAGCTTATATTAGGGCACATCATAAGCAGGAACTGCAGGATCTGGCAGCATTTCACCCCTCCTCCCCACATACCCCCAAGAGAACATTCAAGGGTCATGAGCAGGGATCCCAGAAATCCATTTGCCAGGGGGAAAAATACATACTGTGTTTTTATAGAGAATCTTTGTTTTTTTCCCTCAATGTAAAAATTAACTAAATTTTACTGAAAGTACCAGTAGCACTTTTTCAATGTGCACAACCTCCCGCTCTTGTGGTTGATTTTTGAACGCGCTTTAAATTCACATAGCTAAACATACCCCAATAAATGCTTGCGGTGTATAGAGGTTACTCAATGCCAAATAGGGTGTTGCATTTTAATGCATCTCAAATTTCACTTCAGCCTCCACACATGAGTAATTAAAGTTATAAAAAGATGCTGAAAACTTTAAAAGTCATCCCAAAGACCATGTCACTGAGTTTGGTAAGGACAAATTTAATGTTGATGGTAACCTGCTGTTCTGAACTGTATGCAGCAAGGCTGTAGGTGAAGTTTGAAGGCAGACAATCACAAAACACATGGAAAGAGCTAAACTGACTGAAAAGAAATGAAAGGCTGAAACAGCAGGGCTCTTGACAACAGTAAAGAAACAATGCACTGTGACTGGATCATTCCAGTGTTTTACAACTGTAAATATACCAATAAAACATTGTGTTCAACTGATACCTATATATTTTGTGGCTAGGGAAAAGAACGTTAAGTGTTTCATTTTAAAAATCCATGCCCCCCCCCCCATTATGGTTTTTTATTGGATAATTTTTTTGTTGTTTTTTTAAATCAGAGAAAACTAGGATCCCTGGTCATGAGATACATTCCTAGCACAGATACACACATGGCAACAGAGGCAGGAAGACCAATGTCCTATCCCGTTTCAATTTCCTAAACCAAAGAATAAAACTTCTCCACTACAACGAGCAACTGTGTAAAGATCTGTGCTGAACCACAGAGCAGTGGCTGAATTGAGGGACAAGGCAAACCTGACTTTCTCCAGCATTCTCTCTCACACAGAGTCCTGCAATAGCAGAGGTCAGCAGGTCTTCAGCCACGACACTCATTGGCTTTGTCATCTAAGTGACTTTACCATTATATTCTTGGACAGAACGAAGCCCCAGTAATCCCCAGGGAAGGATGTTGCTATACCCTTTCCCTGCTTTCTACCCCTGCTCCAACACACACCCTTCCTTATCACGGTCAGTCCCTTCATCCATTTCCTAGAAGGGGCCTGCTTTGGTCATAGCTCATCCCGGGCTGTACTGTCAAGAGGTGATTGGAGCACATCTGAGTTCTTGGCCTCCTTGCTGAGCTCCTGCTGTTCTTTCATTTTCTGGGATTTGGCACGGTCCCAGTCAGTTTTTACTCTCTCATTATTCCAAACCACAGAGGTCTCAGTGTCGCTGATGTAGCCATCATCACCAGTGTAATGTGTTGGGTAAACCAGCAGTGGTTCCACTGAAAAGGCCAGCAAATTCCGGTTTTCAAAATGTTCCATGTATTCAGAGCTGTTCAGAAAAGGAAAAAAAAAAGTGGTGGTGGTGGGGAAAGGTGTCACGTCTTCTGCATTTACCCTACAATCCATCTTCAGCCTCCCACACCAGTGCATTAATCCCTCCATCTACCCTGCTTCACTCCAGACACTCCTCATCCTCCCACTGCACACTGTGGCATTCAAACCACACATCAACTTACTTAATCTTCTAACCCACAATCCTTCCAGCCCGCTCCCAAGAGGGGGACATTCATCTTCCAGAAGTGTTTGTCTTTCCCTAAAAGAACAGCAGCTGTGGAAAAACATGGCAGCTCCAACAATTCCTAAGAAATGAGTGTTTTAGAGCCCTCTCCAACCCACACCCAAGTAGCTCCAACCAGATCTCAGCCTCCTGGGGCATAACCAGGCTACAAAAGCCAGAAGCCATCTTGTTACTACTGTCATGTGGGAATGAGCCTAGGACAGTCAGGAAAAACACTGCTTGAACCAGGCAGTGTTGAGCAAGATGGTCTGAAGGTGTGATGTCAGCTCTCACTGACAGGGCTGGGTGGCCCATTTGATCCTCAGTAAAGTGGCAGATTTTAGAAGCTGTATCACAGAGCAGACTGGACTGCAAGTCCCTTCACAGAAATTCCAGTATGGTGATCAAGTCAGTCAACAGTAAAGGGCTACAGCAGGCTCGTGCCCTTGCTGTGCAGGAACTCCAGTGGCCTCCTTGGATTAGAATTAGAACCAGCCAAAGTTTTTGGCATTTAACAAATGGCTTTTTTGTCAAAACAGAAAATTCTGCAGGAAGTGTCTGATTTCACCCACGTTTCTCAGGTATTCATTAAAAAACCCCATGGGTGCTGAAGACAAACATTTCTGGTTGTTCAATAAAAATATCAAAAAGCTTTAAGAAAAAATATAGGTATGTCAATCACAGTTAACTCACATGATTAACTCAAAAAAATTAATCACAATTAATCGCACTTATTATATAATACCAGTTGAAATTTATTAATTTTTTTAATAGCATGACAGCCCTAGAAAAATGTTTTCATTCAAATTTTTATAGGAACTGTGATGTGTCATTCCATATTCTTATTAAATTATGCTTATGATACAAATATGACATAACTGAGATACACTTTATGTCAGATGGCTCATGTGAGATATCATTAGAGGTTAGATTTATTGAATGCAATTATCCAATCTGTATGCCTGTATCATTTCTGTATCTGAAGTTAGGAATATTGACTATGTATCCGTATTTCAACTATGCTACTTTGGGTGACACTCACTGCTAACAGTTCAGATACAACAATGGAAAAGCCAGACAGGGCAGATGGCCCATCAGCAAGGACAATAAGCTGTGAAAAACTTGGCCTTCCTGTGGATGTTCCATACTGCCATTGACTCATGGACGCTGTGATCCTACAGAGTCAGGGGGTCTTGCCCCCTGATACTAAACATTACCTGGAACTTCTTGTAATTTTTCACTGTAAGGGAAGGGGGTGCCAAGTTTGGGAAAAAAAGGATTCCTGCCTTATGTAAATCCTATTTAAGGGTGGGGAGGAAGGCAAACAAGACTCCTCCCCCTTCATGGCCTGTCTGCCCAAGAAGAAAGACTGCAAAATGTAAGGCAAGGTGGCAGTCCAGACTGAGACAGGGGTCTAGTCTGAAAAGAACTACAACTGGAACTCTGAACCACAGAAGCTTTGCAAACTGCCCGCAACAATATCTAGGGTGAGAAATACTATTTGTAACCAATTTCTTAGTGAAACTAGCTTAGTTTGCGTGTTTGATTTCGTTTGCTTATTCTACTTTGTTTTGTTTGTTACCCCTTTTACCACTTAAAATCTGCCTTTTATAGTTAATAAAATTTGTTTATTATTAAACCCAGATTCTGTAATTTCTAACAGGGTGGGGACGGGGAGAAGTGTGCACATCTCTCTCCACATTGAGGGAGGGGGCAAATTTCATAATATATCTTTAGGTCTGCACTCCAAGGGAGGTTGACATCTGAGTACTGGAGCAAGTCTCTTAAGCAAGTCTCTAAGCTTAAGTTTCCATGGTATGCATCTGATGAAGTGAGCTGTGGCTCACGAAAGCTCATGCTCAAATACATTGGTTAGTCTCTAAGGTGCCACAAGTACTCCTTTTCTCTTAAGCTGATCTTCCTAGAGCTGATCTGCAGCTGTGTGTGAGTGACACCGACAGACACGCAGTTTTAAGTTCCTGGCTCAGCAAGACAGGCTAAAGGGGGCCCATGCTGGCAGAACAGGTAGACTCAGTGGTTTCTAGGCACATCAGGTGGCTTCCCAAGTGGTCCAACCCATCACAGGAACAATAACCATTTCCTCAATCAGCTCTAGTTAGAATCTCTCATAACAAGTTCTCATGCTGCTTCCAGGGACAAGCAGGAAAGCTCTGCAGTACCCTCACACCCACTCCATATGCTACTACTGGGATATGTGAGGCTTCACTGCCAAGTTCAGAACACAGGGGTTATTCCCTGTTCAGCTACAGCAGCTGACTACAGACTCCATCTCCGACCACTGCTGAAGCAGCAGCAAAGAGTTTTTTCAAAGCTCTGCTGCAACAGGCTTCTCACTTCAGAATACAATGCTTCAGGATCCCTTCCCCCTCGCACCCACCCTTCCTATAGGCTGATACACCCTTCTTTCCACAGCACTAGGCCCCAGAGGATGCAGTCCAGACTCACACAGGGTGTTTGTCAAACATGACAGGAAGAAATTCATCCACCGGTAACATCTTGGAGAGTGGCTCAGCCGCCAGCAGCTTCTGGGCACCCTGCAGTGAAATCACATAGGCTAGAGTCCAGTAGGAATAATCTGCCTCCACCAGGTTCCGCACGTGAGGCACAGACTTCTCTGGATGCTCCACCTGCATTCGCTTCCTCCCAATGTAACTGGGGGAGACAGACAGCAGCCCAAGATTATCTTTTAGAAAGAGACTCACATTCTAGCTCAGGGGTCTCAAACTTCATTGCACTGCGACCCCCTTCTGACAACAAAAATTACTACAGGACCCCAGGAGGGGGACAAAGCCTGAGCCCGTCTAAGCCCCACCACGGGAGGGGAGGGAAGGGGGCAAAGCCAAAGCCCCACTACCCCAGGCTGGGGGGGCCAAAGTCCAAGGGCTTCAGCCCCAGGCAGGGGGCCTGTAACCTTAGCCCTGCCACCCAGGGCTGAAGCCCTCGGGCTTGGGGCCTGGACCCCAGCAAGTCTAAGACAGCCCTGGAGACCCGATTAAAATGGGGTCCTGACCCACATATTGAGAACTGCTGCAAGCAGCAGTTGGGTGGAATTCTCTGGCCAGCTTTATGCAGGAGGTCAGATCAGATGATCTAATAGCAGTGGCCTTAAAAAAAAAAGAAAATCTATGAAATCCCCATGCCTGGAATCAGTCAACATAGGTGGAGAGCAGAGGTGGCAGGTATCCTTGTAGCATAGGGCAGCAACTTCTGGCATAAAACAAACCCACTGTCTGGTTAACATGGTACATGGTCCTCTCTGATGTTGTGTTTGTGCATGGTACAGAAATCTTGTGTAATCATTAGTGGGTGAGCCTATGCTCTGAACAGAGTACAGCTCAGCCTTCTCACCAGCACCCAGGCTCTACCAGAATTGTTCCATTGGAGCTGTTGGTAACAGGGAAATCAATGACCCCTCTGTTCCCAGTCTGCCAAGTCATCAAAGTATCACTCTCTCCTTATTCAAATCCCTTTCAAAAAGCCACTTCTTCCTAATGCCTACAAAAAGCAAGTTTTTAATAATCAACAGGTAGGTTCTCGCTCTTTTAGACTGCAAGCTCTTTGGGGCAGGATTTATGTATTGTATAACACAGAGCGTACTGCCAGAGATAAACAGATAATTAAAGACAAGTGCCCAGGGAAGCTGAGTAGAACATCAGTATAATGTTCTGATCTTCTGCACTTACATCAAGTCCCAGTCCAGACCCTCTTCTTCGAGGTCATACATCAGATTCATTAGCCGTCGTTTAAAGAATATTTCAAACCGCAGGTCATCCTCAAACACGACTGATTTCTCCAGCCCTCTCTCCACAATCTAGCAGAACAGAAGCCAAGTCAGAGAACCTGAAATGCCTGCCCCTCCTTTGCACCACCCCCCGTGACATGTAATTTATCTCCCCTTCTTTCACAGCACTGGTATCTATTTTAGTGCTGAGGAATTAGCTCTCTTTTGCCCCCCAACCTCTTCCATGTGTATTCCCTTTTACCACCTCTAGGGCACATCAAGGCATCAAGAGGAAGGTTCAGATTTTGTCAGTTATTTTTAGTAAAAGTCACAGACAGGTTGTAGGCAACAAACAAAATTTCACAGAAGCCCGTGGCCTGTCTGACTTTCACTAAAAATAATGGGGCGACGCCTGACAAGGGGATGACTGAAGCCTGAGCACTGGGGTGGGGGAAGAAGAGATGAGAGTCTGAACCCCGCTGCAGGGCCTCCCGCCACTCATGGTGGCTGAAGAGGAAAATGTCATGGAGGTCTCTGAAAGTCACGGAATCCGTGACCTCCATGACATAATCTTACCCTTAATCATGAGATCTGCAAGACTGCTCCCAACCTGATGTGTATAAATATACCCATTGTGGCTCACACAGTAACCCAAAAAACCAGAGGAGGGCACCACCCTGCTACCTACACACTCCTCTCACCCAACTGAACTAACAGCATCAGCATGTGAATTCCTGCTCAATGCAGGGGCTATGCAAATCTCTGGATGGTCCTGAGCATAAATCCCCACCACCTCCCACAAGACTGTACGTCCCTGCTTATCTTTTGTGCAACTGAAAACCCCCTGCCAAGAGCAGTGGGAATGCTGGAAATGGTAGAACCATGGCAGGAGCACAGACTGAAAAGGTTCTTGTTTGGCCATCACACCCACACAGAACAAGTGTTCTGAAGGGGTCAGAAGCACCAAGATTCCTGGAGCTCTCCTGAGAATGCAGACTCTCTCACCTCCTTCCAGATCTTGTAGTGACTGAGGAAGCAGCCCAGCTCCCCTTTGGTGAGTGGACGGCCGTGGTATGGATCCTTATATCCTGGCAGCATCTGAATCCCCATGGCTTCCACCTCACTGCTGTTCATGGCTCTGCAAACAAGCACAATGTGGTTAATGCCTCCGTCAGCACAGAGCAGCAGCTGGCTTTGGAGTCTCTGCTAACGCTCATAAATGCAGCTTCTCTCCCCAAGAAATCTCCAGGCCACTTTATTTTAAGACTCTCTCTTTGCAGAAAAGATGAGAAACAGAACAGAAAATGCTAGGATTACTCATTCTCACAGTCATTTTAGAAAGAATGCAGGTAGTTTAGGTCAATACAACAGCTGTTCTGGCAAGAGCTCAAGGCACTAGACAGTCATTGTCTTGTTTCCTCACCCTGAGGGAGCTTGTGTGCACGTGCAGGGAAGGCATTATTAGAGGAACTATACAGGCTATTCACTCAGCAGCCTCTTTGTCCATTGACAGGGTGGGATGAAGGGAGACAAAGCCTTACAATCCACAAGGGGCTTCTGACAGCAGAGAACTTTGGGTGTCAGTGCTTCCCAGTCACTTCATAGAGAGTCTAGCTCCTCCTTCTTCCCTCCACCAAGCAATGGAGTTGCCCTACTTCCCTGCATCTCCAAGAGACAACATCAGCTCCTCCCAATAAGTCCACCCTCCAGGAACCCTCATTGGAATATTCCAGTTCCTTATTATCAGGTGCTGGACTGGGCACATGCGTGTTCTCTGGATGCACTCACTTTCCATCCACAGCCTCAATGATTTTGCAGTCGATCTGCTGCTCGTACAGCGTCCGCAGCATTCGCTCTCGTCGATCTGCCCTGCGCTTTAAGTTAATCATGAAAACCTGAGGAAATAAAATCCATGGCCATGATTGTGCAGGGAGGTCCCTACCACACCCAGGGAGGCAAGAACTCAAGTGCAACCTTGCTGCATCTTGCACTGAACACAAGGGAAGAGATACCCTGTGCTTTATTAAGACCTAGCAATGAAGCTCAGGCATTAGAGAGTCTGAAGTGACCACAGGAGGAAGCTCAGCTTGTGCAAACTAAACACTATTCTTCATCTCAGTAACGTGCCTGTATGGAGCAAAGTCCTGACTCACCTCATCAAAGCTCATCTTGTCAGGGACCTTGGGCAGGACGGACAGGTATTGTGAAGGTTCCACCGGAGGGTTCTTCACTAAGGGAAAACCGAGAAATGGAACATAAATGGGTTTCTGTAAGACATTATCTTCCAGGCATAAGGCCAAGGGAACCCTCTTAGCCCCCACAACTCCAAATGGGGCACAGCTACCGCCACACTAGGAACAGCCCTCCAAACAAACCACCACAGAGTAACCAGGTACAAACAATCCACTGGGGCGTGAGAAAGAAAAGGATCCTCTAATTTTCTGTTCCACGACTGATCTCCTATATCCCTTCTCGCTGCTAGCCTTTGGTCAGTGCCCCACAAGTGCCTGACATGGATGTTTACGCTTATTAGTCCTGTTGACTGACATGTTGCTCTCTCGTTTATTATTTACTTCAGGTTTTTGCTCTTGTTGGGAGGAGATTCTCCAGCCTCAAGGAGTGAGCAAAGAGTACTCAACAAATTAATTAGAGAACGTTTGCAGGCAGATCTGAACAGGAAACCACTGTCTAGAGCTGCATTTACAGAAATATTCTGCCTCTAAAGACAAGGAGAATGCAAGCTTGTGCAGCTGAAGCCATGCTCTGTGTGCAGCCAAGGGAAAAAAAAAAAAAAATCAAAGGAATAAACCTCTGGCATCAAACTCTCAGATACATAAAACTATTTTAAAACAGTTAATATTATCCTATGATCTGGGCTCTCCCTCTTGCATTACTCAAATTTACAGAGACGTGTTTTTAAATGGCTAGGAATCAGTCCCCATCCCTTTAAGTGTTGATAGGGAATGGTCAGTAAAAGAATCTCTGTGCAGCCAGGACCAATATAGAGAGATACTGTGAACCGTACCTAGGAATATACCCAGGGGAGAAAACATGGAGTCTAACACACTCCCTATACCATACAAAACCAGAATTCAGATTACCACACACACACACACACACACAGAGCAGAGTGGCTGGGCACTGCCATACAGGCCTTGCAGACACCAGAGGCCAAGAGGGGGAAAAACTGAAAGAGGCCTGTGTGGCAAACTGCAGTCACAGGAGACGAGGGGCCCTAAAGGTTAGTGGAAAAAGCAACATAGTCAAATCAGGAATAAACGCTCTCTGTTTTTAAGTGGTACAAACAGCAACCACAGGAGCTGAACAATTTACCCAGATGTCAACAGGCAAGACACCATGCTGCTCCCTCACTACCTGCAGCTCCAAGCATGGCCAAGGGAACTGTGGAATCATTTGAGGTACAGCTTCCATAGAAACTACCATTCTAGCCATTCTGCTTTAACAATTCCTCAATACATTTTCCTCCTTCCATCCAACCACCAGCTTTGAGGAAGCTGTGGCTGAATCCCCAGGACAGAGACAGGTCCCAAATTCAGAATGTCAGAAGTAAGAGGGAAGAAGGAAAACTCTCTAAGCAATTCCCAGTCCAAGCCTATGAATGTTCTGTTTCTGTTGGCATCCAGCACTTACCCATAATCTCCAGCTGCACATGCATGAAGCTTTCCACCTCATCCCGCATGGTGCTGTGGGCTCTCAGTGGCACCGGCAGGAAGCCATAAACCTCTTTGTTGCATACAAACATCTGGACCTCTGAAGTTAATACACAGAGAAGATGCTAGTAGGACACTGCTCGAAACCCACTCAGTGGCAAACCCAGCCCACATCATGGAACTGCATAAGGCACCCATGTCCCTGGCTTTCATAAGTCAGCCCAATAAGACCTCACATGGTCTGCATGAGACAACTGCATTAGAGGGGCATATTGTGCAGTGGCCTGTACTCTAAGCGGTCCAAGATAACAAAAATGCCAACCCAGTCCATTATATACAATTGTTTACATAAGTACAAGACAGACTGACACTCACTGGATTGTTAAGCTGGAAGAGCTGTGCTAAAGTCACAGGGTGGCTTGAGTTAGGAAAGGAAATGTTTGTAGTTGAAATCACTTAAATGGGTTTTCTTGGTTACTGTATCATGGAATGATGTCTCCTTTCCTTTTTGACCATTGCTTCTTCACTATGTCACTAAAAAGGGGATAGGGGAGCAAGCTTCTCCATCCTGGTTGCAGCTCCCCTACCATTTCCTGGAACCCTGGGATCCGCCATGACACCATTGGGCCTTTGTCATCTTGATTCTGAAAGATGATGTGATCAGGCCAGGCCAGGCCAGAGAAAGGGAACCAAATGACATCATCCCCTCCATCGGCTTTGCCTAAACCTTGAATGTCTGAGACGTGAGCATTGGGTTCCAGCTATCGTTCCTCCCTCATGTCATTTTCCTTCCTTGCCTTATTTCTTCTGTTTCTAACTTCTCTTTTTGCCTTTGGCCTAATAAGAGTCTGGCTTTAGCTGGCCAAGACAACTCCACATTTGCACACTGGTATGACAGGAGAAGCAACTAAACGCAATTCTTTAAACAGACCAACACTGGTAAAAGTTTGCCATGTCTCAGAGTAGCTGATAAGATCATTTACTGGTCCTATAGTTTCCCAGCAGCAAGGTTGCAAGCCAAAAACAAAACCCTCACAAAACCTAGCAGAGACAGATGCTGTATTTTCTATCTTTTCTACTCTTCTCTTTCCATTTGTGTGCATTTATCTTGTTTGGTATTAAAGGAAACAGGACTTTCAACAGCAGCAGCTGCTCCAGACCATCTAAACTAACTTTCCTCTCTTCTCCCTCATCTCCCCACAAGAGGGCAGCTAATACCATCTAAAAAACTATAAAGCAAGTGTTCCCCCCCATAAAATACTCTATACAACTAAAAGGAATAAGGAAAGCTATTAAAATGAAAGCCTGTGTTAATGCAGTACATTTCAAATCCTTCAATTGTTTTTAATTCTTTTTCTGACTTTAAATGGTTAAAAAGATTTTATAATGGTGAGCATTACAACAATAGGAGTCATAGCAATTACTTGATATGAGACGCCAAACCATGCCTAACTGAACTATTGAGCACTGCAACAGAAAACAAGGATTTTGTTTATATCTTATCCCTTGTTGGGCCCAAGACATCCCCTTACCAACACAGCAGACAACCTAATCCCCCTTCGGAAAAGGATGGCTGCAGGCTCCTCATCTCTCAATCCAGAGCAGTGCTACAAACCCAGCCTATGCTAGCAAGAAGTGCATAAGCAGCAATATCCATTAACTCACCTGCCTGCTTGCAGGCAAATGCAAACACAATGATGTCATCAAAAGACCAAGTGTAATCTCGGTGTGGTGGGTAGAAGGCAAGGTCCTGGGAGGCCTCTTTCCGCAGGTCAATCAGGAAAGTGGAGTGCACCATGGGGACAGCAAAGCAGCCACGGCGATCTCGTTTTCGAATGGGAATGTAGGCAGGAGTGCGTTTGTAATAACCCTAAAAAGGGAAAAAGGAGCCTCTTGCAGGAGCCTTTATGAGGGGGGCAGCTGGGAGCTGCTCATGCACACAATGGATCCTGTACGCAAAGTCCTACTGTACACAGGGACTGGAGGAGGAACGTATGTCAGAACCCCAGGCCTCCTCCTACCTGCGAGGTCATTCCACACCAGAAGTTAGAATAGGCAGCACGAGAGTCCAACATGGGTGCCACTACAGTCTTGTTCTCTGCCATCAGCAGGCCCAGGGTGTCTGGGTTTGTCAGGAGATTATCTGCATCCACAAACTGCAAACAGCAAAGAGAGACAACAAGTACAGTCAATTCCAATGCAGCTAGTCCGGTCCCTGCGTCAGCCTGGTGTGCTCCACCCTGAGCCATTCCTATGTAAACCCTGTGAATGCTTTCTAACTGCTCCCAAAGACACTCTCAGAATGTCCACTGACCCTAGGAGCTCCACACTAACTAGATATTATTGCTTTCGTTTTGATAAACACAGGTATTTCTGTTCCTCATTCTCAGTGCTGACAGGCAGGATCCATCAGCCACGCCTGGAAACACATGGACTGCTGAGCCACAAAATATCTCATGCCAGCACATCAGTATAGCACAGGCAGTATTTGAGTCCAAATGGATTTCTATTACCTAAAGCCCAGTCACAAAATTCTCTTAAAGGCAGCTGCTATTCCAAATAGAGAAAAAGAGACCCCTCTCAGAAGAAGTGCACCCTCAAGGGAGAGGTTCCTTAAATTCAACTACAGTCCTTCCTGTTTGGACGTGAGAAACACAAAGATAGGTGTGACAGACATTTATATGTACATTAACTACATTCATACCTAAGCCAGTTAGATCATAAAGCTACTAAAGAAGGCTACAGCCTCCAAGCCCTCCTGGTTTGGAGCAACATCTTCACAACAGCAATATTTTAAAGATGCTTCCACTTCTCCAAGCAGGCAGGAAAACACTCATTTTCATGCCACTGTCACCAGCATAGTTACTGCATGACACTGCATTGATAGCAATTCATTGGTCAAAGAGAGGCACCAGCAGAGCCCAGCTTCATGCATCTGAGGGACACAGAGTGCTTGCAGGGATCCAGTCAAGGACATCTCATGGATTATTCCCACCCACTAGGTTATCACCATATATTGGTCGCTGCCAAAAGCGGAACACCGAAGTACGTAGATAATGGGCTATGGACTGCCTGGATGCGGTCTGGCTATTCCTGTGCTGATGTAGCTCTGGTGCGCAGGGTCAGGCTAGTGTAATCAGCAGCATTAGCCCACGTGAGAGGCAAACAGAAACCTGCACAACTGATCTTGGATTTGGTTTGAAAACGGAAAATGACTGGACATAAACATAGCATCTGCCACCACAGTACCAAAGGCAGGGAGATTTTCTTACCAAGATGTAGTCAGCCCACATGTCCCTGGCAGATTTCAAGGCTGCTTGTCTGAGCTTCATCACGTGCTCATAGCGAGAATTTGACCAGTGCTTCAGGCCTTCCTCATCCAGATAGGACCTGCCAGGGATTAGTCTCTGTTAAAGTCCCAGCTGGGTTTATCCCTCCTTACTGCTTTCCCTTCCCAAAAGTTACATGATGTGAATATGTAGCTGGAATGAACTCAGCACAAGTGTCAAATCTGAGAGGTGAAAGGCAAGCTAGTTGCAAAAGCCACCCAGGCCTCCCCTTTAGCCACACCACAATCCAAGAGGTCAGTAATGTCATGGAGGCCCTGAGACTCTACAGAAAAAGGAAGGCATTTGATAGACAGACATGTCTTGTTGGTCTCTATGGACCCAATTAAACCCTTGGGCTAACAGAATACCCTCTATATGTTGTGGAGACCATTGATGCAGCAGAGTCAATTGCTCTGACACACCAGTTTATGAGCATCTCTGAACAATCTTGTCTACAACTGCAGCCAATCCAATCCTGCCACAAACAGTGACTTCTATCAGAACCCTGACCTGCTCTCCAGCACACTGCTCCCAAGTGACAAGTATGCTGAATGGTCTAAAACAAGGAAGATCAGATAAGGCAGAATTTAATGCTGTCTCCTTGGTGTCTGCAGATTTTGAAAGGGAAACAGATTTTTTTTTCTTATACATTCAAAAAATGAGAATATTGAAGAATTTACATGGGATTCTCGATAGCACTTGGAGACCAGCTCTGTTCAGTAATTTGCAGGCAGGTCTGCAAGGCTGTATGACCTGGGTGAGCTTCTGACAGTTGCAAGGCGGGGCAGCTTGACTTTCCTATCTGGAGCAAACACTGCAGCAATCATCCTCCCATCCCTGGCACCCCCTCCCACCATTTGAGCGCATGTCTGTGAGGTCAAGGGAGGTCATTGATGGGAAGGAAGCCAGTGGTTAGAAGGGAGCCAGTGCACTTGCTTGGGGGAAAAGGGGTTCAGTCATTCACCCATCCTCAATTTGAGAGTTCAGCAGGGCTAAGATGAAACTTAACAAAATCACATGCCCCAGAGAAACAAGGATCATCAATAAACCCTATCTGCTCCCTGGCCCTGGGACAGTCTTTTACAATGAATGCCTACCCCTCCCACAGAGGTTAACTCCACATTTAACCAAGTATTCAACCTTTTAATTTACCCTTTTACTGAGGAAATCAATAAACCTGAGCAGCTGTCTCTCTTCCCACTGAATGCAGATTCATTGGCAGGCAAGTTTAGCCAGGTGCTGGTAACAGTCTCTGAGGCAGGGTCTCACCTGGGCTCCTCCATCGGCCTCCACTCCACATAGTGATACAAGGTCTGAACATTTATCAGCCATTCTCGTAGCACAGCCGTTGTGTTGTCAGTGTTGTGGTCTGTTGCCACCCTGAAAAACACCCAACAGTGACACACTGCTAAGTAGGGACATGAACCCTCCTGGCGCTTTCCCCCATGCCCTGCAGGGGAAGCTGGAGCAATGCTCTTGGTTAAGGCTACGATTCAATTGTGAGTATCTTTAGTAAAAGTAATGGACAGGTCACGGGGGAGAGGAGAAAATCACAGTCCCATGACCTGCGGGCACTATGGGAGCAAAGCTGGGAACCCGCCACTGCCAGTGAGGGGGTAAGGAGCCCCATGGGGGGAGAGGCAGGGAGGACACCGGCGGAGAGGGGGGAAGTCCTGCAGGGCATCGCTCCGGCTGCTACCCAGGGGGTGAGGGCATGGAGTCCCGGGAGGCCCACTGCTGCTCCGGTCACCGCCAGGGATGAGGGAGCCCTGGGGCCAGACACATTGGCAGCTACTCAGGCGGTCCCTGGGGCCAGCTGCCAAGGGCCACCAGAGCAGTGGCCAGTGCCGCTGGCTGCAAGACTGCCCAAGTGCCTGACTGCAGAACTGCTATAGCAGTGGCCAGTGAGGCTGACCCAGGCTGCCTGAACATCTGGCTCCGGGGCCAGCTGCATGGGTGGCCCTGGGGTCAGCAACACTGGCCACTGCAGAAGTCATGGAATCTGTGACTTCCGTGACTTCCATGACAGACATGGAGCCCTACTCTTGGTCCATGCTGCCTCCCGTCACACCCTGCAGGAGAGTCTGAGGTAAATCCCACCATCTCATATAGTTTTGCATCTGCAAAGCTGCTCATTTCCCCTCTAGGTTCAACTCAGCCCACAGGAGACACCCATGTTCCCAGAATTCTGGGCTCTCCATTCTAACCCTGCTCCTCCTCATACCCTATTGAATCAGGAGCCTCTTGTCCTCTCTCATCCTCTCTAGTGCAAGGTTTTGCTCTAATGTAAGAAAACCAGGCAATCAGCATCCCAGACACCCTATTCTAACCCAGTCTCATTGAGAATGGATCCCCAACACAAGAGGCACAGCTGTCTTTAACCACAGTAGCAAACAGGGGTGGGAGGTGGGCATACCTTCACTCTCCACTTTCCAAACATACAATTCACCCACCAGGGAAAAGGGGCTCACTGAGCCCTGGGACCACTCCTTTAGCCACCATGAGGTGGCAGGAAAAGTTCTCTTCCTCAGTCTATAATTAACTCAAAGTGGTAGAGAGTCTGCAGTAATGCCTTTCGTTCCTGCTGCTGTAACGCAAGCTCCAGTGGGAATTTCAAAGCAGGTACTAAATCCCTTGGGTAAGATACCTTCCCTGTTGACAACACTACCCACCCAGCTCATCCATGTAACAGCCACGTTATTTCTCTAGTCGCACAGAGCGCTGGCTGAAGCTGGTAAAGCCCAGACACTGGGGGCAAGTTGGCAAGTATTTCATTTGGGCCAAGGTGGCTTTAAAGTGCTAATCAGCAACCTAGAAAAGGTAACAGGACTCTCCCATCCAACAATACCCAGATTGGCCCAGGGTCTCACTAGAATCCTGTCTGTTCTCAAGAAAGGCCCCAGGCCCACAGCGTGGGCCTGCAGGGAGCAGGCAAAGGGAATTGTCTGAATCTCACCAACCCCCAGAGCCACTAAATGGCCCGCAGTGCGGCAGTGGGAGAAAATCGCAGGCGGGTCCCGAGCCCCATCAGCTCCTTCCGGGGCCAGGGAAGGGAACAAATATGTGTGGAGAGAAGCCAAGATCCTAGGTACATGGGTGGGGAGGGAGAAAGTCCTGTGGTGGCAGGGTGGGTCCTGGTAATGTGTGTGAGAGATTCCCAGAGATAGGAGTCCTGCAAGGGCTGGGCGGGGATGCCCGGGGCAGATACCAGGGGGGATGCCCGGGGTTGAGAGGGATGGGCAGATACCAGGGAGGATGCCATGGGGACAAGATGCCCTGGGGCAGATGCCGGGGGGCAGGGGAGAGAGGGGAATGCCCTAGGCAGGTGCCGGGAGCAGATGCTGTGGGGGGGGATGCCTGGGGGTGGATACTGGGGAGGATGCTTGGGGTAGGGGGGCTGGGCAGGTCTCGGGGGCAGATGCTGGGGCAGGGGGGAGATGCGCGGGCATGGATACTGAGTAGGATGCCCGGGGGTAGGGAGGGCTGGCCAGGTCCTGGGGGCGGAAGCTAGGCAGGTCCCGGGGGCGATGCCTGGGGGTGGGGGGCTCAGCGGGGATGCCAAGGGACAGATACCAGGAGGGATGCCTGAGGGTGAGGGGCTGGGCGGGTCCCGGGGGCGGATACCAGGAGGGATGCCCGGGGGTGGGGGGGCTAGGCGGGTCCTGGGGACGATGCCCAGGGGCGTGGGGCAGATACCAGGGGGGCAGGTCCCAAGGGCGATGCCCGGGGATAGGTGGACTGAGCCAGAGCTTCGCGAACCAGCTGAGCGGCGGCGAACCAGCTGAGCAGCGGGGGACAGCAGAGCAGCTCACAGCAGGAGTTTGCCTGGGAGTTCGCCTGGAGTGAGCCCAGTGAGGCTTATGTCTTGCAAACTGCTCTGAGGAAGCTCGTAGTAGGAAGGCGATATGGAAGGGGGGGGGGTTCAGCTGTTGTGACCTGCACTGGATGTGCCATGTTTGTCTTTCTTCCACAGGACAGAAGCGACTTTGTCTGTACAAAGTGCAAGCTGGTCTCCATATTGGAAGAGAAGATTGAAGGTCTGGAGCAACAGATAACGAACCTGCGTTGCATACGAGAAACCGAGGATTTTCTGGACAAAACTCAGGATAGGCTTCTAGGGGCACAAAGCTCTAAAGATATAGAGCAGGTTGCACAGAGGAGCCAAGAGGCCAGTGAAGAAGCTTGGCAATATGTGACCTCCAGAAGAGGTAAGCGGAATGTCTGGGTTCCAGTAACACAGACACAGGTAACTAACCGCTTTCATGTTCTCTCCGCAGGTACCGTTGTGGAGAGTGGACCAGATGATATGTCTGGGGCAAGAAAGCAGAAGGAGACTCCGCTGGTTGGAAGGCATGAGATGTGATGTCCTGAGGTTGGGGGTTCCACGACCACCACTCCCAAGAGGAGAAGGCGGGTGGTGGTGGTCGGGGACTCTCTCCTCCGGGGGACTGAGTCATCTATCTGCCGCCCTGACCGGGAAAACCGAGAAGTCTGCTGCTTGCCGGGGGCTAAGATTCGCGATGTGACTGAGAGACTGCCGAGACTCATCAAGCCCTCGGATCGCTACCCCTTCCTGCTTCTCCACGTGGGCACCAATGATACTGCCAAGAATGACCTTGAGCGGATCACTGCGGACTACGTGGCTCTGGGAAGAAGGATAAAGGAGTTTGAGGCGCAGGTGGTGTTCTCGTCCATCCTCCCCGTGGAAGGAAAAGGCCTGGGTAGGGACCGTCGAATCGTGGAAGTCAACGAATGGCTACGCAGGTGGTGTCGGAGAGAAGGCTTTGGATTCTTTGACCATGGGATGGTGTTCCATGAAGGAGGAGTGCTGGGCAGAGACGGGCTCCATCTTACAAAGAGAGGGAAGAGCATCTTTGCCAGCAGGCTGGCTAACCTAGTGAGGAGGGCTTTAAACTAGGTTCACCGGGGGAAGGAGACCAAAGCCCTGAGGTAAGTGGGAAAGCGGGATACCGGGAGGAAGCACAGGCAGAAATGTCTGTGAGGGGAGGGCTCCTGCCTCATACTGGGAATGAGGGGCGATCAACAGGTTATCTCAAGTGCTTATATACGAATGCGCAAAGCCTTGGAAACAAGCAGGGAGAACTGGAGGTCCTGGTGATGTCAAGGAACTATGATGTGATTGGAATCACAGAGACTTGGTGGGATAACTCACATGACTGGAGTACTGTCATGGATGGTTCTAAACTGTTTAGGAAGGACAGGCAGGGCAGAAAAGGTGGGGGAGTAGCACTGTATGTAAGGGAGCAGTATGACTGCTCAGAGCTCCGGTACGAAACTGTAGAAAAACCTGAGTGTCTCTGGATTAAGTTTAGAAGTGTGTGCAACAAGAGTCATGTAGTGGTGGGAGTCTGCTATAGACCACCGGACCAGGGGGATGAGGTAGATGAGGCTTTCTTCCGGCAGCTCACGGAAGCTACTAGATCGCATGCCCTGATTCTCATGGGTGACTTTAATTTTCCTGATATCTGCTAGGAGAGCAATACTGCGGTGCATAGACAATCCAGGAAGTTTTTGGAAAGCGTAGGGGACAATTTCCTGGCGCAAGTGCTAGAGGAGCCAACTAGGGGGGGCGCTTTTCTTGACCTGCTGCTCACAAACCGGGTAGAATTAGTGGGGGAAGCAAAAGTGGATGGGAATCTGGGAGGCAGTGACCATGAGTTGGTTGAGTTCAGGATCCTGACGCAGGGAAGAAAGGTAAGCAGCAGGATACGGACCCTGGACTTCAGGAAAGCAGACTTCGACTCCCTCAGGGAAGGGATGGCCAGGATCCCCTGGGGGACTAACTTGAAGGGGAAAGGAGTCCAGGAGAGCTGGCTGTATTTCAAGGAATCCCTGTTGAGGTTACAGGGACAAACCATCCCAATGAGTCGGAAGAATAGTAAATATGGCAGGCGACCAGCTTGGCTTAATGGTGAAATCCTAGCGGATCTTAAACATAAAAAAGAAGCTTACAAGAAGTGGAAGGTTGGACATATGACCAGGGAAGAGTATAAAAATATTGCTCGGGCATGTAGGAATGAAATCAGGAGGGCCAAATCGCACCTGGAGCTGCAGCTAGCGAGAGATGTCAAGAGTAACAAGAAGGGTTTTTTCAGGTATGTTGGCAACAAGAAGAAAGCCAAGGAAAGTGTGGGCCCCTTACTGAATGAGGGAGGCAACCTAGTGACAGAGGATGTGGAAAAAGCTAATGTACTCAATGCTTTTTTTGCCTCTGTTTTCACTAACAAGGTCAGCTCCCAGACTGCTGCGCTGGGCATCACAAAATGGGGAAGAGATGGCCAGCCCTCTGTGGAGATAGAGGTGGTTAGGGACTATTTAGAAAAGCTGGACGTGCACAAGTCCATGGGGCCGGACGAGTTGCATCCGAGAGTGCTGAAGGAATTGGCGCCTGTGATTGCAGAGCCATTGGCCATTATCTTTGAAAACTCGTGGTGAACCAGGGAAGTCCCGGATGACTGGAAAAAGGCTAATGTAGTGCCAATCTTTAAAAAAGGGAAGAAGGAGGATCCTGGGAACTACAGGCCAGTCAGCCTCACCTCAGTCCCTGGAAAAATCATGGAGCAGGTCCTCAAAGAATCAATCCTGATGCACTTGCATGAGAGGAAAGTGATCAGGAACAGCCAGCATGGATTCACCAAGGGAAGGTCATGCCTGACTAATCTAATCGCCTTTTATGATGAGATTACTGGTTCTGTGGATGAACGGAAAGCAGTGGATGTATTGTTTCTTGACTTTAGCAAAGCTTTTGACACGGTCTCCCACAGTATTCTTGTCAGCAAGTTAAGGAAGTATGGGCTGGATGAATGCACTATAAGGTGGGTAGAAAGCTGGCTAGATTGTCGGGCTCAACGGGTAGTGATCAATGGCTCCATGTCTAGTTGGCAGCCGGTATCAAGTGGAGTGCCCCAGGGGTCGGTCCTGGGGCCGGTTTTGTTCAATATCTTCATAAATGATCTGGAGGATGGTGTGGATTGCACTCTCAGCAAATTTGCGGATGATACTAAACTGGGAGGAGTGGTAGATACGCTGGAGGGGAGGGATAGGATACAGAAGGACCTAGACAAATTGGAGGATTGGGCCAAAAGAAATCTGATGAGGTTCAATAAGGATAAGTGCAGGGTCCTGCACTTAGGATGGAAGAATCCAATGCACCGCTACAGACTAGGGACCGAATGGCTAGGCAGCAGTTCTGCGGAAAAGGACCTAGGGGTGACAGTGGACGAGAAGCTGGATATGAGTCAGCAGTGTGCCCTTGTTGCCAAGAAGGCCAATGGCATTTTGGGATGTATAAGTAGGGGCATAGCGAGCAGATCGAGGGACGTGATCGTTCCCCTCTATTCGACATTGGTGAGGCCTCATCTGGAGTACTGTGTCCAGTTTTGGGCCCCACACTACAAGAAGGATGTGGATAAATTGGAGAGAGTCCAGCAAAGGGCAACAAAAATGATTAGGGGTCTAGAACACATAACTTATGAGGAGAGGCTGAGGGAGCTGGGATTGTTTAGCCTGCAGAAGAGAAGAATGAGGGGGGATTTGATAGCTGCTTTCAACTACCTGAAAGGGGGTTCCAAAGAGGATGGCTCTAGACTGTTCTCAATGGTAGCAGATGACAGAATGAGGAGTAATGGTCTCAAGTTGCAGTGGGGGAGGTTTAGATTGGATATTAGGAAAAACTTTTTCACTAAAAGGGTGGTGAAACACTGGAATGCGTTACCTAGGGAGGTGGTAGAATCTCCTTCCTTAGAGGTTTTTAAGGTCAGGCTTGACAAAGCCCTGGCTGGGATGATTTAACTGGGAATTGGTCCTGCTTCGAGCAGGGGGTTGGACTAGATGACCTTCAGGGGTCCCTTCCAACTCTGATATTCTATGATTCTATGACTGAGTGGAATCCGGGTCAATGCCCGAGGGCGGGAGGACCAGGCAGGGATGCCAAGCGACAGATACGGAGGAGTGATGGCAGGGAGTATGGGGGCGATGCCCAGGGGCAGAAGGACTAGGCACAGATGCCAAGGGGCGGACACGAGGGGGGGCGATGCCTGGGGGTAGGGAGAACTAGGCAGGGATTCCAAGGGGCAGATACAGGGGGGCGATGCCCGGGGGCGGTGGGTCCTGGGGGCAGGGGGGACTAGGCAGGGATGCCAAGGGGCAGATACGGGGGGGCGGGGATCCCGGGGGTAGCAGGGCTGGGCGGGTCCCGGGGGTGGGGGGGACTAGGCAGAAATGCCAAGGGGCAGATACGGGGGGGGGGGGAGGGGAGTCCCGGGGCAGGGGGGGACTAGACAGGGATGCCAAGGGGCAGATACGGGGGGGCGATGCCCGGGGGCGGTGGGGCCCGGGGAGGGACTAGGCAGGGATGCCAAGGGGCAGATACGGGGGGGGACGGACGATGCCCGGGGGGCAGGGAGTCCCGGGGGGGGACTAGGCAGGGATGCCAAGGGGCAGATACGGGGGGGGCGATGGGTCCCGGGGGGGGGGGACTAGGCAGGGATGCCAAGGGGCAGACATGGGGGGGGAGGGGGTCCCGGGGGGCAGGGAGGGGACTAGGCAGGGATGCCAAGGGGCAGATACGGGGGGGCGATGGGTCCCGGGGGGGGACTAGGCAGTGATGTCAAGGGGCAGACATGGGGGGGAGGGGGTCCCGGGGGCGGGGGGGACTAGGCAGGGATGCCAAGAGAGATACGGGGGGCAGGGGTCCCAGGGCTGGGCGGGTCCTGGGGGCGTGGGGGGGGGACTAGGCAGGGATGCCAAGGGGCAGATACGGGGGGGCAATGGGTCCCGGGGGCCGGAGGGGACGACTAGGCAGTGATGCCAAGGGGCAGATACGGGGGGCGATGGGTCCCGGGGGCGGGGGGGGACTAGGCAGGGATGCCAAGGGCCAGATACGGGGGGCAGGGGTCCCGGGGGTAGCAGGGCTGGGCGGGTCCCGGGGGCGGGGGGACTAGGCAGGGATGCCAAGGGGCAGATACGGGGGGGGGGGTGGGACTAGGCAGGGATGCCAAGGTGCAGATACGGGGGGGCGATGCCCGGGGTCGGGGGGGACTAGGCAGGGATGCCAAGGGCCAGATACGGGGGGCAGGGTCCTGGGGGTAGCAGGGCTGGGCGGGTCCCGGGGGCGGGGGGGGGGAGACTAGGCAGGGATGCCAAGGGGCAGATACGGGGGGGGGGCGATGGGTCCCGGGGGCGGGGGGGGGACTAGGCAGGGATGCCAAGGGAGATACGGGGGGGGCGGGGGTCCCGGGGCTGGGGGGGTCCCGGGGGGCGGCTCTCACCAGAGCGCCGTTCGCTCCTTCGGGTGCCGCAGCCGCTCCAGGGCCCCCAGCACCGGCGGCAGCGCGTGCGCCGCGTTCCGGGCGAGCAGCGCGATCAGCACCCGGGGCGCCTGCAGCGGCGACTCCGGGCTCCACCGCTCCTCGGGGAAGTAGGCGCCGCCCGGGGCCAGCAGCAGCAGCAGCCGCCAGAGCCCGGCGGCTGGGGCCATGGTGGGTCTGGACGACCTACACAGCTGCCCTCCGACAGGAAATGGAAATTAAAGGCAAAGGGAAGATGAGCCCGGTACTCGCCACAGTCTCCCCCTAGGGGCACCTCCCCTTTAACAAGCATTCTTACACGCCGACAGGAAAGGGTCCGAGGAGAGACACACACACCCCTAGCCTCCCCTCGCCTTTCCCGGCGGCTGGAGAGAGCCCACACGTAGCGCCTTAAAGGGATGGGGCCAGGCTCCGCCCCACGTGAGCCACGTTCCGCTTCCGTGCAGCGCGCGCGGGCTGGCGGGTGGGACACGAGCCCCCGCCCCGGCCGCTGCTCGGGGGCCGCTCCCAGCCCGGCGCGGTGCCGCGCCCCGGACGGCGCGCACGTGGCTGCCGCTGGGCGAGCCGCGCTCCCGCCCCGGCCCCGGGGTTTTCTCTCGCCGCGGTTCTCCATCGTGGGTCACGGATCCCATGGAACGGGGGCCCCTGATCCCGTGTGAGACTGGCCGGTTCGGTTCCCTCCCTCCGCAGCTTCTGGCAGCAGCTGCCAGCAGACAGGAGACTGGGCTAGATGGAGGTTCGGCCTGACCCAGTCTCGCTCTTATGCCTAGTAAGGAATCTATAGGCCAAAAAACATTTCCTGGATCCTTTTTTGTTCTCCGTGTTGTTACAGACCTACTGGTGGACAAGTATTTTGAAATTACCTAAATAATTGAAACTGGCATGATTATATTATTTGGCAAAAAATGTGGAATTTTAAAATAGCGTGCAGAATTTAATTTTGGCACAGCATTCCCCCAGGGGTACACAGTGAGAATAAAGCTTATCTGTGCAGGAGACAGATTTCTGGAGGTCCCAGCCAAGAGTGTAGAACAGGGGCTCTCAAACAGTGGGTCGGGACCCCTTAGGGCATCACGAGGTTATTACATGGGGGGGGGAGGTCACGAGCTGTCAACCTCCACCCCAAATCCCACTTTGCCTCTAGCATTTATAATGGTGTTAAATATATAAAAAGGTGTTTTTAATTTGTAAGGGGGGGAGGGTCGCACTCAGAGGCTTGCTCGGTGAAAGGGGTCAAAAAAAGTTTGAGAACCACTGGTGTAGAAAGAAAAGGAGTACTTGTGGCACCTTAGAGACTAACCAGTTTATTTGAGCATGAGCTTTCGTGAGCTACAGCTCACTTCATCAGATGCACCCCACAAACAAGGACCATTACAAACGGAGTACCTTCTCCAGTGGCAAGGACCGTTTCTTTGTCCCTGCCTTCTCTGAGAGAATAAACCACCCAGGTGGTGCTTTGTTTAATTTAGATGGAATAAATGCACCAGAGATGTTAACATAACCCAGACAGTGTACAACATTAAACATGCTTAAATAGGTCCAGAACTTGGAAATACAGTCATCAGCCTACTTAGTACTATGGCAAAAACACCATTAAAAATCATGTTAACCTTTTATTAAAGCTAGAGAAAAGAAGAAAAAACAGTTAAAAGTATTTGAAATTTAAAATGTGTTAAGGGAGGCTTTAGTTTTAACAATATTCCCTTTTTCTTTAGCTGTATCTAGCGTTCAGAAGGAAAAAGTCCATGTTGCTTGACAGTATCTTGGATTTTACCAAAAATAGTACTGTAATAACTGTCCTTTTGAGGAAAAGAGCAGAAGTAGCTGAGATTGGCTGGAGATGTCTTTGCTGCTGCTGCTGCTGTTAAAGTCCAATCTTAGAAGGAAAAGCCCCCTTGTTTGACAGCCTCTCCAAAGATGATGGTACAGTAACTGTTATCCGAGGTGGTGTTTGGGATTCATGTGGAGCTTGTTGGGGTGATGATCTGGGTCCCGCCCCCTCAGGATCAGGGTGACTTCCTGTTTGTTTTAAACCTGCTGCCTATTAATTTCATTTTGTGACCTTGTGGTTCTCATAGAATCAATCATAGAATCATAGAATATCAGGGTTGGAAGGGACCCCTGAAGGTCATCTAGTCCAACCCCCTGCTCGAAGCAGGACCAATTCCCAGTTAAATCATCCCAGCCAGGGCTTTGTCAAGCCTGACCTTAAAAACCTCTAAGGAAGGAGATTCTACCACCTCCCTAGGTAACGCATTCCAGTGTTTCACCACCCTTTTAGTGAAAAAGTTTTTCCTAATATCCAATCTAAACCTCCCCCACTGCAACTTGAGACCATTACTCCTCATTCTGTCATCTGCTACCATTGAGAACAGTCTAGAGCCATCCTCTTTGGAACCCCCTTTCAGGTAGTTGAAAGCAGCTATCAAATCCCCCCTCATTCTTCTCTTCTGCAGGCTAAACAATCCCAGCTCCCTCAGCCTCTCCTCATAAGTTATGTGTTCTAGACCCCTAATCATTTTTGTTGCCCTTTGCTGGACTCTCTCCAATTTATCCACATCCTTCTTGTAGTGTGGGGCCCAAAACTGGACACAGTACTCCAGATGAGGCCTCACCAATGTCGAATAGAGGGGAACGATCACATCCCTCGATCTGCTCGCTATGCCCCTACTTATACATCCCAAAATGCCATTGGCCTTCTTGGCAACAAGGGCACACTGCTGACTCATATCCAGCTTCTCGTCCACTGTCACCCCTAGGTCCTTTTCCGCAGAACTGCTGCCTAGCCATTCGGTCCCTAGTCTGTAGCTGTGCATTGGGTTCTTCCGTCCTAAGTGCAGGACCCTGCACTTACCCTTATTGAACCTCATCAGATTTCTTTTGGCCCAATCCTCCAATTTGTCTAGGTCCTTCTGTATCCTATCCCTCCCCTCCAGCGTATCTACCACTCCTCCCAGTTTAGTATCATCCGCAAATTTGCTGAGAGTGCAATCCACACCATCCTCCAGATCATTTATGAAGATATTGAACAAAACCGGCCCCAGGACCGACCCTTGGGGCACTCCACTTGATACCGGCTGCCAACTAGACATGGAGCCATTGATCACTACCCGTTGAGCCCGACAATCTAGCCAGCTTTCTACTCACCTTATAGTGCATTCATCCAGCCCATACTTCCTTAACTTGCTGACAAGAATACTGTGGGAGACCGTGTCAAAAGCTTTGCTAAAGTCAAGAAACAATACATCCACTGCTTTCCCTTCATCCACAGAACCAGTAATCTCATCATAAAAGGCGATTAGATTAGTCAGGCATGACCTTCCCTTGGTGAATCCATGCTGGCTGTTCCTGATCACTTTCCTCTCATGCAAGTGCTTCAGGATTGATTCTTTGAGGACCTGCTCCATGATTTTTCCAGGGACTGAGGTGAGGCTGACTGGCCTGTAGTTCCCAGGATCCTCCTTCTTCCCTTTTTTAAAGATTGGCACTACATTAGCCTTTTTCCAGTCATCCGGGACTTCCCCGGTTCGCCACGAGTTTTCAAAGATAATGGCCAATGGCCCTGCAATCACAGCCGCCAATTCCTTCAGCACTCTCGGATGCAACTCGTCCGGCCCCATGGACTTGTGCACGTCCAGCTTTTCTAAATAGTCCCTAACCACCTCTAACCACTTCTTGTGTTATGAGAAGAAGTAACACTTGCCTATTTACTTTCTCCACACCAGTCATGAGTTTATAGACCTATCCTATCGCCCCTTAACTTTCCAAGCTGAAAAGTCCTTATTAATCATTCCTCCTATGGAAGCTGTTCCATACCCCTAATCATTTTTGTTGCCCTTTTCTGAACCTTTCCCAATTCCAAAATATCCTTTTTGATGGGGTGACCACATCTGCATGCGGTATTCAAGATGTGGGTGTACTATGGATCTAAACAGGCAATATATTTTCTGTCTTATCATCTATCCCTTTCCTAATGATTCCTAACATTGTTAGCTTTTTTGACTGCATATTTATACATAACTGAGTAATAATTAATTTAAACTACAATACAGACACTATTTCCCACATCCCTCAGAAGCTGTGCAAAGGCTTGAGGGAGTCAGGGTTAATGGAGGAGCTGAGGGAAAGGGAAGTAATTGCTGGGACGGAGCCTGGGAGTGAACTTGGACAGTTGTTGTGTGTGGGTGGGAGATGTATGGAACAATTTTTTTTTTTTTTTTTTGGAGGGGAGGGGAGGGGGATTGTTAGGGAGCTTCCCCCCCCCGCAGACCCTGGCTGACCCCTACCATTTCCCATTCAGTCAGGCATATAAGCCTGTGTCCCTAGAACCCTACTCAGCCACCCCTTCTCCCAGCATCCCAATGTCCCTGTACCCCACTCAGCTACCCCCTATCTCCATGTAGCCTTGCACCCCCACTCAGCCCCTGGCTGAATGCTGTCACCCTACTAGCTCCTATGCCCCAGTCTGTCTCCCCACCATTAGCCTTCTGACCCTTAGTCTGTGACCTCCCCAGCAGCCCTGTGGTCCCCACTCTGTCCATCCCTCTCCACCCCATTCCTCCTCACATGGTCCCAAGGGCAGGGCACTGTGGAGAACTAGCCTCTCCCCAGCAGGCTGCTCCACCTGCCCTGTTCTGGCACCACAGCAGCCTCTGGTGGGAAAAAGATGTAATTACAGCACCTCCCCAGGATAATGTATTTTCGGGTGGGGGGGGGAGATCTGCAGGGGACACGGGATTCTGCAGGTGCGCAGTGACTCACAAGGCCCCCACCAGAAATAAGACTTCAGTGGTTCTCAAACTTCACTGCATTGCAACCCTCTTCAGGGGCCAGGGAGTGGAGCCCAAGCCTCACCCTAGCTGAAGCCCTTGGGCTTCTGCTTCAGCCCCAGGCCCCAGCAAGTCACCCTGATCCTGGTTGGGGGGGGGGGGACGACGACACAGCAGCCACAATGATGAAGCTCATTCCAGAACCCTCTGTCTGTTCTTTCATACTTTCGCCACACAATCTTTCTTTTAAGGACCCAGAAAGGGAGTGATAGGGGGTATAGCCCATCCCTTCATTATTTTGTCCACCAATAGGCGTAATATCCAACATACCAGTTGGCTCATTAACTTCCAGCCCTACATTTCCTGTTTTTATCAAGTGTTCGGTTCAACACAGTCCTTGAATCATATCGAGTTAGCCTAGTATGTTTGCCTTCTGTACCTTTTCCCATCACTTTTTATAGGTTATTGTAACATGTTATGAACTTTTACACACTTTGGCTAAATTTGTAGGCTCATTTATTTCAACAGTGCATATATATTATAAAAACATTCCAAAACAGAATTCCACTGCACACACTTTTCAACGGGGGGTGGGAAAGGAAGAAAGAACAAACATGTGACAGATGTTAATCACATCACTTAATATCATGAATAACTCTATACCATCTTGCCTCCTATTTAATGTCAGACAGGAAATGGGACAGACATAGGCCTGTTGGTTAAAGAGTGGTCTTTATTTCCTGGCCGCCATCTTGTGGCAGGAGAGAGGGTTGCAAGAAATTAAACTCATGTGGTCAAGGTCAGTATCAGCTGACACCAGTTACATTTTCTCTTTAAAAATACACAGCTAAAATGCAATATCATCCAAAACCAACCACCACCACCCACCAGTGGAAACAATTCTAACTGGATATCAGGTGTTTTGAACAAGTAGTAAGGCATAAATTTCAGTTCCCTACAAATGGACCATGTGGAATTGTACAAACCTGTACTGAAGAGAATGAATAACTAGGTTAGCACTGGGGTCTTAAAAGACCATGGTTTCAATAAGACCAAATTTCAAAGTGCAAGATGTGAACTGAATGCGGATGGTAAAGTAATTCCATCCTAAAAGCCTGTGATAGGCTTGATTCTTATAAATCAGTGCAGTTTCAGTGCATGGAAAATCTTTAGTATCATTTGATTAGCAGTTAAGAGTCATCTCAATGGGGTGGATGCACAAGAGATTGTGTTTATGAAATACAGAAACATGAATGAATTTGTTCCCTTTTTGAAAACCACAAAATTATAAAGTGTCAGTTTTGTAAACACCACGCTTTGACTGTTAATAGGCTTATTCAAATAAATACACCAGATTACTTTTTTTTACATCACTATCTAATGATGTTAGTACTTAAATGTAAACACCTGTTGGTATAAGATACATAAGCTTTTATGGATTAAATAATAAGCCATATATTGGAATAAAAGTTTAAAAACTTAAAAAGCTTAACAGCATTGTGGGGATTAGGAAAAGACAACACTAGATAGAGTTCCCTTCTCTTAGCAAATTACAGGTCAGCATGAGGCATGAACATTATTAAAAATTCACTAAAAAGGTTTTTACATATCTGAAGTTTTAAATTAGTAGCTTCTATTTTGGGGTAAAGTTGTACATATGAAACAGATATTACCTCTGTTACGGCAACCATTCCAATGAACTTCAGGTTCTGTGATTCAGTCCAGCTGAGCAAACACGTAATAAATGAATTAAATAGGTATCCTTGTGGCCACTATAAGAATCTCATTGAGCCTTATTACACAATAGGCCCAGTCCTGCTCACTGAACTCCATGAGCTGTTAAATTTCAACAGCAGCAGGGTTGGGCCCAAAATATCAGTGATGACACCACTTCACTGTCTTCCCCTACTATAACTGCCTTGGAAGAAACAAATACAAAGAAGATAGATACAGTGGAGCAGATATTTTGTTTTGAGTTTGTGCTTGGCAATGCAGAGGGTGGGGCCCCAATTCTCCACCTGAGCATGACTGTAGCGAAGCACACTCCAGCTACTCCTCTTCCATTCCTGATAACCTCCATCCTCCCTACTGCACTGGGGGCTCCAAGGAGGGTGACAGGATCTGACTGTCAGCTCTGTACTCGCAGGAGGGCCCAAGTTAGGGGAATGAGGCTAGGCTTCACACACTTTGCACTGCCTGAGTCACAAAGGGAGTGGAACAGGACAGAAACTGTATCAGTGTATGCTGTTTGAAGAAACTGGGAAGGGTTTATTAGTGAAGTCTTTGTAGCTGCAGAATGTTTGTTGTCTCTCTCTGAAACACTTTTCCAGGATATCAGTACCATGAGAAAACCACAGAATACTGTATTGTGTACACACCCTGACTTGAAGGCCCCTTATGAACACCTTCAGTATTATCACTTACAAATCGAATGAAAAGCCACACCAGGACGAAGGGCAGAAAGGTGAGAAATTAAGAGCCTAAGGGTATTAAGATACACATAAATATTACGTCTTACATAAAATGTTCACAAAGGAGCAGTTCATTCCTTTCCAATCCCTCAGCTTGTGCTCAGTTTTCTGCTCTGAGAAGCAAGATCAATTCCAGTTCTTTCAGTTCACATTCGTAAAGCTTTGAGACTGAAAATCTCTGCATCTCCCACTAAGTCTTGGTCAGTGCTGCTGAACCGCCTGCCATGCAACTGGCAGCCCCTTCACAGCCTCAGTTGCCTTGGCACTCTCCATTATTTGCTAATATAGGGATATGAAATATCTATCATTGTATCAGGAAAGTTGAATGTGTGTATTAAGCTTTGCCATCCCTCTGCTCCATGATGGTCAATGTCAGTTAGATCTTGCTCCTCATACTTCTATTTCAGAGGTTCAGTTTGAGGACAACCACTTCCCTGGTCTCTGTTCTCTTCGAGATCCATTTCCAGCAGATCTGTTTGGAAGATTTCCATTTCAATAGCTATGGACAGACACTCTAGAAAAACAGTCTTATCTGTCTCATTGAAGTCTTCCTCTGTCATCTCCTCCTTGTTCATTTCCGGGACAGGACCCTCATGCACATCTTCGTGTCTCAGGCTTCCAGTGAGTAAAAAGGGAACAGACTTACCTTCAGCCAGTCCACCTACATGCCTACGCCCCTTGAATTCCTGCTGAGCATTGTACCCTAGCTCCAGCTGACAGACCTTTCTTTCCAGACCCTCCGCAGGAACCAACTTTTGGACATGTAATTCTGCAATCATTTCATCACCATGTTCCTGAAGTCGGTGTGTCCAAGTGGCATCCCCTGTTTCTTTCACAGAAAATGGACAGTGTGAGATCATTTGCCCATTGCAAGCTTCCCCCACCCTGCATTTGCCTTCACCCACTGATATTGTATGCATTTCCCAACTGCTCCGATTTTCTCCTAACTTGTCTCCATCCCACTCAATTGATGCCACATGATTTGTTGCAGATCTTTGTAATTTTCCCTCTGTTAAACCTCCATCGTCCCTATATGTATCTCTGTCCAAACCCATAACCTGCAATGAATTGGTATTAGGCCAACAGTTAGCCTGAGAGTTGTCAGAATTTGTACTATCTGGGGTTGGACTCTGGTTCTTGGACATGCTTGTATTTGCAAAAAAAAAGTATAGTTACAAGATTCCTTGCAGGGACTTTCCTGATCCTGCAATAACTCTCTGTATTCTTGGTTATTCTTACCACTTTGTCCTGCTCCTTTAATCCAAGCTAGATTTAACTCCAATTCTCCATCCTGCCCTTGACTGCCTTGCTCAAACATCGCCCTCCCCCATTCCTCCTGTATTTTCTCTACAGCAACTTTGTCTACTGAATGTTCATTTATGATGTTCTGTGGCTCTTGTAGATCTTTGCTCCTTGCAAAAGGGCTCCATGACTTGTCATTACATTTGTTTTTATTTCGGTCTCCTGTGCACATATTGTTTTCAGCCTCAGACACAACTTCAGTCTTCTCTGCAACATGTCCTGCAAGTTCAGTAATACAGCTGCTTCGCATGTCTGGTTCCAAGGCCTTCTTGTGTCTCCAATTCCTACCATCAGGCAACACCCTCAAATATTTTTCTGCTTCTTTATGGCAATGGGAAGTTACTGGGCAGATTTGCCCTTTATCTTTGGGAGGATTTGCAGCCCCAGCTGAGCCTCCTTCATATTTCCATGCTTTCTTGTCTGAAATAGTCTCACTGTCTTGACAGGAGATGAGGTTCATGGTGTCTGATGTGGCATTGCAACCTAAGGCTCCTGTCCTTATTTCAGAGTGTTCCTGGGCTCTGTCCTGCTGCAGCAAGTTGTCCACACTATCCAGAACACAGGAGAAGCTGTCACTGTAAAGATGATGTCTGTTTTGACTTGAAGCCTCTTTCAAGGCTGAAACAAAGAACAACAGAAAGTAAGACAAAGAAATACCAAATCTTGCTTTGCTCTCTGTCCCTGTTCCCTCCCTACTGCATGTGTCTATATAGTCACATATATAGACTGCATATAGTGCAGCACACACCCCTACATTAATATTCCATCTGTCCTGTGTCCTAGGTCTTATGAGCCCTTCTTGACATTTTTCTTTCCACGGCGGAAGCCAGGTTATCCCCAGTTCTAGTGTGGTAGCCAGGAGCAAGTCCCTGTGACTGCTCTGGAGGCTTTGAAAGCTCTGTCACATGCTCCCTCTGGCTTATCCCCAACAAAAAAACATATTTGAAGAGTTAAAAATGGCCTTTGGGGCTGGTTTGATCAGAGGAGCCAAAGCAAGCAGATGGGCAGGATGCCTGGCTTTAAAATGAGCACATTAACGATTTGTCCTGAACATAAAAGCTCTTTTGTTTTTAACACTTGAAAAGCAACAACTAACATGCAGCCCTAAGATGACATCACGGCTGTAAAATGGGATTTTATTTCCACCACACTAGCCAGTGGGAAATGTTTGGGCTACAATCAGATCGGGAAGAGAAAGAGAATGCGGAGACAGGCAGAAGTAAGATATTTCAACATAGGAATACTGGAATTTACCACAAACAACATATGGAAAGTTGTTTGAACAGGAAAGCATAAAGATGCCTATAGATGTGAGAGACCATAAGAGCATTCCCATGCCAGAAGGCAACTGGCTCCCTGGTATCGAGCAGTGAGTTTCAGCTGGCCTCACCAGCTCAGGTTTACTCTAACTCTTTATTGTAATAATCTGTATCTAAAAGGTGTCACGTTATAGGTCATTGGAAAACCAATAACACTCTCATCACTAATATTCTTGCATGATGTTTGTAAAGTAAACCCAGAAAGGATTATTCAGCTGTGCTGAAATTATGACTAAAATGCGTTTAAATCAAGCATGTCAAGGGGAGATGAAAAACAGTTTTTTCCCCAGACAAAGGAATGCGGTGCCACTTGTTTGAATGTATCTCCCATATAAATTGAGCAACGTGTGACCAATGAAAAGTATATTTGTATGCCAGGCAAACAAAATCATCAGAAGAGCAAGTATGGGAGAAATGATTACTTAATTTCAACGAAAAGGCGTACTTGTGGCACCTTAGAGACTAACCAATTTATTTGAGCATAGGCTTTTGTGAGGTACAGCTCACTTCATCGGATGCATAAAGTGGGAAGTACAGTGAGGAGATTTTATATACACACAGACCATGAAAAAATACACATTGTAAGGAGAGTGATCACTTAAGATGAGCTATTACCAGCAGGAGAGTGGGGTGGGGGGAGAGAAAACCTTTTGAAGTGATAATCAAGGTGGGCCGTTTCCAGGAGTTAACAAGAACGTCTGAGGAACAGTGGGAGGGAAGAGAGGGATAAAGAAGGGGCTGAAGACAACATCCCAGGAAGACTTTCTGCCTCATGAAGCAGGGTCAATGAACTTTGAGAGAGACTTTTCAAAGTTTTACTGGACTATACAGAGAGGTGAAAAGAGCCCCTAAGTTATTCTTCACCTGAAGAGACAAGGAAAACCAGCACCTTGGACTCTGTGGGGATCGTGACTAAGAGCTAGTGAGCTGTTGCAGGAAAAGGAAGACTGGTGAGAAAACTGGTATCAGGACTGTGAGCCACAGCAACCCAGCATTTAAGGCACGCAAAGTTCCAAGGCAGGCGGTAACCCCCCCTTATTGATCTGGACTGAACCCCAAAACATCACAAAATGCTTTAAAAAAAAAAGCCAACAGCAGTCAACAGAGGGGAAGTTACAGGCCTGGCGACTGTAAACATTTTTGGTGAAGATAATCTGTCCTCTCTTTAGCAGAGGATAAGGACCTAACAGTGCTGATTTTGGTCTGTTTTAGGATGGAACCCAGTTTCTACTCACCTTTGGTGACTGCCTGCTGCAGAACAGCCAGAACCATTTCTTCATAAATATTTTCAACATTGATGATGCCACTGAAGTCAGCAAACACGTAATTTTCATACTTGGGCAGCTCCTACCAAAGGAGGTAGAAGAGAGGGAAATCAGCCAGCATCAGTTACCACACCCACCCACCCACCCACCCACAGGCAGGGCCAGCCTTGGATTACACAGCACCTGAAGTGAGCCAAGATATGGTGTTCTGCCCCCACCTCGGAATAAATAGTCACCTGAAATTCCAATGGCACCCTGTAGTTTCTGGCACCTGAACTGCCTGTCCAACCTTTAATGCTGGTCCTGCACAATGTTTTATGTGTATTTACAGGTTCAGAAGGAAAGTGGAGCCTCATGGTTAAACAGCCAGAATGGAAAGTGTTCAATGGAATTAGTTCAAACTCCCCAGAAGTCTGGGGGAAAGTTAACCAAGTTTAGGATCAAGCTTCCCAGACTCCTGATCACTAGAGACAAAGTTTAAATCTCTTCAGGACACAGTGCCCTGTACCACCAATAGCCCACTGACATGCACCAGGACTACCTTCAAAGGGAGTCAAACTTAACCATTGTCCTAGTACAAGGTACTGAGTTAGGCTGGTAGCAGTGCAGAAAAATGATAAAACGAAATGGAAAATTTTGGGGAAACATTTACATGGTAGTAAGAGTCATGATGTGAAATAAAAATAGATTCATGGCCCTCTGGAGGGAGTTTATTGGCTGCCTGGTGAGAGTGGCCTGCATTTTGGTGGCACTGAAGAACCTGTAATATTGCTTAAAGCCTCTCCTCTCTTTGGAGTCACAGTCCAGCCCTGCCACTCTGGAACGCTATAATGAAAGGTCAGACTAAATGATCTAATGATCCCTTCTGGTCTTAAATTCTATGAAAGTCACTGAGGGGAAGGGGATCTCCTGTCAGCCCCCTGAAGTTCACTGAGCTAGCAAAGCTTTTCTGAAGAATAAAATGGAATAGTTTGATAAGATAAAATCAGCTTGTATGAGCTTCATCAGTTCACTATGGGGTTTGGGTCCCTTCACCTTCATTCAGAATCAGGCCTCACCAGCTTACATCTGGGCTCCAGATTCTTCAGCAGAAAGGGAAGAAAGATCTGAACCAGCCACTCTTGTGCAAACTGCTTCCTGGTGGAACTGCTGTCATAGTCAAATTTCTGAAAACCAACCACAACCAAATTGAAAAAGGAATCAGCGCAACAGTCAGGAAACTTCCCCACAACAACTTCTGCATTTGTCCACCTAGAGCAGCTCAGGACTGGATCATGTGAGGAACACAGTGTCCAAGGCAGCACACAGAGCAGAAAAGCCAACAAGTGCAGGGAGAATATGATCCAAAGAAATAGGACTTTATACAAAGAGAAGGTAAGAATATCACACACCTTACCTTCAGCACACGAGTTTTGATCTTTTCCAGAGTCTGGGTGATTTGGCTGTGGTTGGTTGCCAAGCTCAGATGTTGCTCTGAAAGCTGGTGGAATGTATGGACCGAATTCTGCATTAGCTACAAAAGAAAAAAATTGTCAGATGAGTAGGGGAGCCAGCACATTCAGAGACCACAGTCAGGACTCAGTTCCACATCTTCAGCAGCCACCCTCTGGATAATGCAGCCTGCTTTCTCTCTAAGATTGGTTAAATAATCTCTTCATACCCTGCTGATGCCCAAGGGAAAAAGCAGACCCCACACAAATTAAAGGTAAAAATAGATCAGCTCAGAGCTTAACACTCAGGGAATGAATGCACTGCCCCTTCCCTTCATCTCCACTAAGAGGTTGCCTCACCCCAATCTGTTCTCTCAAAGTATCACCACTTACCTGCTGCATGAGGTTTTGGGCTCTGAGGACTAAACTTGTCACACCATGAAAGCCAAATCTTTCCTTCAGTCCCTGCAGACTGTCTTTGTAGAGATTAGCCTTCTCGTAACATGGCTCCATGAATTCAGGTTTCCAGGGCATTTCCCCAAGTGTGAGAATCTGCATCAGACAAGTAGTCAGCTAGTTAAGGTCTGTCAGTGCCTAGAGGCAGTGAAAGCTTACCTACATGCTAAGAATTAATATTTTATGGGAAAGGATCTGAGTTAAAGCCATTATCCATGTCCAAGCAATGTAAAACTGAAAAGAAGGCATCTCTTTGCAGAAGGACATTGACTACTTGTCTCTGGAGCCATGTTTGTCCCACAAAACCTGTTTATGGGTGATCCATGAACAGGCAGTGGAATACCGAGCAGACTCTGAGACAAGTTCAGAAGCCATATTCTTGTCTAACAAAGTTGCCTCCCTTTATCAAGCTGCGTCTGTGGTGTAGTCACATTCAAAACAGCATGTGGCACTGACCTGAATGAATTGCACTGTGTGGTTACAACAGCAGCTAGGTGAAAGTTACAAGAGCTCACAATCTGCACAGTTCAGGGCATAATCTCCTCTCTAGCTGGGGGTCAGGGAGAATTTTCCTCCCATTGTACAGACCTGCACAATTCAGAGACATCATTGTGATGAGGAGATTACAAGTTATTATACATTGGTTACTGTTGGAGGCAGGATACTGGAGTAGGTGGATCACTGGTGTTCCGGGGTCTATGGGACAGATGGAATTAAGTTGCCATCCACAATACTGAAAGCAGACATGTAATGTGGTCTCCAGGGGAATAAGACAAAACGGTCCCTCTGTCATATCGTCTATATCTTACCTCTTCCTGGAAGACAGTGGTAGGCAAACTCTGCACATGTCTGATCATCTCATCAATTCTGTCTGTGAAGAGCGAACGCACCACGTCAAATCCTAAGCTGATGGGGCATATGAGCTCCTCCATCACACAGTCCAGGTCAGGCTCTACTCCTTGGCGACAGCAGGATTCCACTGAGCTCTGGACCACCGCTGCCAAGGTAGAAACCCCTCAATTAGCCTGACAGAGTCACAGCGGAAATCAGGTTGCCCTGGATTAATTAGGCTCAAGGAGACAACTGCAGGGTCTTGGAATGTGAAATACTCATTCATCCATTATTTCGGATGTGCCCATCCCCGCAGTTTCTGTGAATCTAGGGTACCCATCAAATAGCATCTAATCATAAATACTGTAATCAAGATTCACGTAGCATTGTCTAAAACAGTAAGACATAATGAACTCATCCCCCACTCCAACCTCTCCAGTGGCAGATAATGCTGCACACGCTGCTTAAAATTTCAAATACAATTGAGAGAGTTAGAATTCTAAAGCAAAGTAAATCCCGTGGATTAACAGAAGAGAACCAAACACCCCATCCCTTCACCCCCTTTCCTCTAACCTTGGAGTTTTATAGATATCTGATCCTTCAAAATCAGCATCTGATCCAGATCAGGGCGAATCTTCTTTTCCAATTGAATGTGGAGTTTCTCATTCTCCCTCTGAAAATCCAGGAATTCGCTGGAGACCTGGCTGAGGACCAATGTATAAACCTCCTCTAGGAACTGACCACCCAGAGCAGGGACCAGATCAGCAAAAGGGGAGGAGAAAACAGGAAAAATAAGAGGCATCATACAGGCCAGGTGCAGAGATCAGGAGAAGTTTCTGGTTGTGCTGCTGGGTGCACAGTCTTTGTCAGGTCATTCTGCTTGCAGCTGATTAGTGCACTGTCTTCTACCTATATTAGATCTGTAAGCATGGGGCTCTAATTGACTCTTACAGAGCCAGCTGACCCAACTCAAAGGCCAGTCCAATCACTCCTGGGGCATCATTTACTTGGTAGCTACATGTAGACAGCAGGACGCTCTTCACTCCCCACAAATACCCCGTTTAAATTTTGCACAACACACTACATCAAAGGCAGCAGTTTCACAGGAGACATGAAAGGCAGAGGCTGTGGGTTGGATTTTGAGAGCAGTAGCTAGTGGAGCTGTTCTTTGTGTTTATTTGTCTGTCGCAGAGCAAAGTACAAACTCCTAATGTGCTCTCCGAAACCATAGTCTAAAAAGTTAGCTGAGTGTCACTCATTAGTTCCTGAAACATCACTGTTTGGGTTTAGATGTAAGCATTGCTCTGTGGACTTACCTGGCACCAGATCTGTTTCTTCCTACTTTCTGACCCTTTGAGATTTGGGGGGACCTGAGACTGCAGCACTGGAAGCAAATCCTCCATCAGCACATTACTGAGAATCTAAACCCAAAGAAAAAGACCATCTTCATCAAGTTACCAGCACAGAGCTTGTATTAAATACTCCAGCTTTGGAATGCTCAGCACTTTACAAACCTCAGGCTCTGTTCCCAGGAGGAGATCCCCTGCTCCGTAACTACTTTTCTCTTGCCTATAAAATCGCACAGCTTCCAGGAAAGCCTCTACTTCAAAGGAGTCCTGTCTCTGTAAAACTGAACCCGAAATACAAGTTAGTCCCAGCAACATAGCTGAGGTTAATCAGAAAAGTCCAATCCACTCTTAGCACAACCAAATCTGGCTATATGTAACTAAGCTTGCTGGTTACAAGCAGTGCTTAAATGCTATGGCAATGAGTGCTATATAAAACCTATGATAGAGACTAACATTACACTAATAACAAAGAAGGGGGAAGAACCTCTGGAAATCTCTGTGGATCTGAATGCACAAGCCTCTCCCTTTAAAGAAATGAAAGCCTAACTGCCTGAACTTGCTCAAATTTAAAAACCATAAATTCAATCCAGGGAACAATAGAAAATGTAGGAAATTTTTACACTCTTTGGACTTTCATCAATATCACATTCGTATCCGATTCACTGGGCCCTCAATTCACAGGTGATGCCTCACTGAATGGACTCCACACAATTTTAGGAAAGGATCCTCATGTCAGTAGCGAACTCCTGTGGTCAGCCCCATTTGCAGATGTTGCCTCAGGTCTAGTGATGCAGGCGCTTCCAGGTGTTACCTGTGCTGCAATATCGGATCCCATCTTGAAGGATGGCTTTCCAGGTGTGCTGGGATTTTGCAGAGTTTGTGCAGAAACAGAAGGACTTTCGGAACGGATGGTAAAGGAACAGCAGAAACTCTTCTGGAGGCCCATTTAAGGGGTCTTGGTCTTGGTGGGTGTAGTCAACTTGAAAAGAAAAGCACAGAACATGCTTCCAACGAGTTAGAATTATTTCTAGAAATACTGTGTAATGTCTCCACAGCTCTTAATGATCCTAGTGTCTCTCACTGACAGCTGCCATTTTACTGCCAGAAAGAAATGCTGTCTAATGACAGACACCTGAGCACCAGCAACTTCTAAGATGTCAGAGGGAACTACATGTGATCAGTACCTGCTAAGATATGCCCATAATTTGAGACATCTGAATGCACTGAGTTAGGCTAGAGACTTGCACAGTCACTTTAAGGCATGTTCATTTTTGTAGTTAGTATTTACTAGAAAATATTGTGCCAAAATTGTACACTAAGGATTTTTTCTATTCTGCCATTAACAAAATCTGTTCTGTTCTGAAAGTGATTATTGAAGTCTCACTTCCTTTCTTCAGCAGACAGGAAAAATTCCTGCTTCATTAGAAATTTTTAATTTGTATTGTATGAAATAAAAAGATTTTACATATCGTTACCAATAGATGGAACTTTTAGGGCACATTGCCACTTTCTTTTCAGAGCTGGCAAGTAGCACTGAGAAATGGAACAGAGCAGCTGTCTCAAATGAGTTCAGGGATTGGCAACATCTCTCTGCATCTGCTTCTAATTTCATGTCACTTCACTGTGAAACCTGGGTTCTTCATCTGGCTGAATAAAGCCCTGTAACCCACCAACAGTACTAAATGTACTCCTTCTAAAGAGAGAAAAAGGAGGGACAGAACAGCATGGCAAAAAGGAAACAGGTTTAAACAGCATGAGGTCCTGAAAACCTTATGTTTTAGAGACATCAGCATGTTCAATTTATTTTGTGGTCTCTAACTTTGAACAGTACAGCAGCCCCATGAGCAATGGAGCCTCTGTGTATGTATAATCAATATTCTTTCTATATGTTGGACTTTGCCATCCTTACAACAAAAAAGAGAAAGTCCAGAATTCAGACATGGAGCCCTTTCTATTTAGAGGTGGTGTTGCTGAAGAGTTCTTGAAGTCGCTGTTTTGTGTAATGCTGTGAGGGGCCAGTAAGACACTGTTCCCTTCTGGGTTGCGGCACATTTCTCAAATGGGGCACATCACAGACTTACCTACTAATCCCTGGCAGAGACTGTCAATCAGCCTGGTATATTCGCTCAGTGAGGTCACCAGCAAGTATCCAGACAGAGTGGTGGATCCTCTGGGCTTATATCCTCTCCCCTGGGCCTGGAAAAGAAATCCAGACAGAACTATCTTAATGAGGGCTCAAGGGCAGAATTCCTCACACACACCTTGCTGCTAGTGTTTAGGGTCAGCAAGTCTCTTTCTCTAAACTGCACTCACTGACAGTATACAGCCACCTCTGGAGGTAGAATTCAGTAGCTGTGTAACAAACACCACACATTCATTTTGGAGAGGAAATGAAGGAGGAGAATGTAATCCTATAAGCCAGAAGGAGGAATTTGGGCAGGGAGGGGGCGCAGAACATAAACTTTCTGAAACAGTGGGACACACTGTCAGATGTCTGGGTGTACATGTGTCTGCAGGAAACACACCTGAATGGGGTAAGAGTATGTAAGATCCATATACATTTTACAACCCATAAAGTGGGGACAAACGCAGCTGAAGTAGCACATTTACCTCTTTACTATCAAACCACTCCAGGGTATAGTTTCCCAGCAAAATTAAATAACTCTTCTTCCACTTGCAGGTGTCCCCAGTATACTGCATCAGGAATCCCTCATGCAGAAGAGCATCAGGTGGCTTCTGGAGCTGAGAATGGATAAGAGAGGACAGGAAACAAATCCCAGTGAAAGTGCAGATGCAGTTGTAAACTCTTTGGGACAGAGACCATGTCATCTGTGTCTCTGCAGTGCTTAGCACAAGGGGACCCTGACTTGGGACTTTGGCTGCTACCACAATAAAAATAATGGGACAACTGAACGATGACAGCTAGCGGACACTGAAAGCAAATAAAACACCTACATTAACACACACACACACACACGCCCTGTAATTACAGTCAGTAGCTCTGAAGGGGACTTACAAGGTCTTTCAGTCTAACCAGAGGAGAGGTCACAGTTTATCGGCTCCATCTGTGTATATAAAATTATAAAACTGTATGTAGTGTGGAATTGCAGTGTTATAGCCATGTTCATCCCAGGATTATTAGAGAGACATGCAGAGGTGTTAACAGCCCACTTCACCATGAATGGTCTCTTGCAACATGTGTTAACTCCTTATGCTTAACAATCTGTTCCACCTTGTATTTATCTGTAATGCTCTGAGTACCCTTCCCAGACCTGAAGAAGAGCTCTGTGTAAGCTTGGAAACTTCTCTCTTTCACCAGCAGAAGTAGGTCCAGTAAAATATATTACCTCACCCACCTTGTTTCTTTAGTATGGAATGAAAGATAGCAAGTAACACAGAGTGGCAATTTTTAAACCTTCCTAGTGGCAGCAGGGCAGCAGTGAAGATTAGAATTTGGGAGTTGCCACCTCCTATTCCCATGCTCGGGCCACCAGGGCATGTATCCTCATGCTTGATTCATTCAGCAACACACACAATTATGTGTCAGATTAATAGCCCTAAAGAATCTCAAGATGCTAGAGAGAATGAGGGAGGAAGACAAAGTTGTCTTCAGATCAGGGAGAAGACAACAGCTCAGGGGTGTGTGGGAAAAAGAAATCTCCCAGAACACTAGTAACAGCCATTCATTGTCCTCTCTCCAAGCTCACAGCTCCTACAGGAGTCAGTGGGGATCAGTGAGGGAGGGAAAAAGAGGGGGTGGTGTGCAGGAAGAGAAGGCCTTTTGAATTATCCGAAACTTTAGTCAGTCCCTCAAAAGTGAACTGAGCCATCCCACCACTGGCCTCCGACATGCAGAAATTGCCCCTACACACACACAGATCAACCATTGTAATCTGCATTTTAAAATATGTCCCTAAAGACCTATTTCCAGGGCAGGAGAAGCCAAAGAAGCCCCTATTGTTAGGTCAGTGATCCAATAAGCTATTACCAACAGGAGAGTGGGGTTTTGAGGGGGGGGGGTAGAAAACCTGGATTTGTGCTGGAAATGGCCCACCTTGATTATCATACACATTGTAAGGAGAGGGATCACTTTAGATAAGCTATTACCAGCAGGAGAGTGGGGTAGGGGGAGAGAAAACCTTTTGTAGCGATAAACACCCATTTTTTCATGGTCTGTGTGTATAAAAACATCTTCTGTATTTTCCACGGTATGCATCCGATGAAGTGAGCTGTAGCTCACGAAAGCTTATGCTCAAATAAATTGGTTAGTCGCTAAGGTGCCACAAGTACTCCTTTTCTTTTTACACCCTAGCAAATAATTACATGAGACTGCTAGAGTCTAGGAAGAAGCAGCTGTAGTTTCCATATTACAGCAACTGCTAAGAGAACGTTTGTTTCTGGGGGAATGGAGCCATGAAAAGGTGCCCTTGGGATCAGGTGTTTGTAGTAGGGGCAGTGTGTCATGTACAGGAGGTGTGATACTTACTTTGTTCTGCAGCAGCTGTAGAGCAGGTTTGCCTTGCGGGTCCAGCTCCTTTGAGACCCGTCTCAGAAAGGTGGTTGCAAGTTGCCTCTGATAATAGGGCATGAAATTCTTCACTGTGGCATCTGTGCGACCTGGGAAGCGAGAACAGAGATGACCATGGTGTTTCAGTGCTCTCCCAAGTGAGGTAATGCAAGCTTCTGTGTCTGATTAGCATTGTTCCTTCACCCAGTAGCTTGTGAATTACCAGTGTGGGCCGCCAAGGATGAGGCCAACAAGTTCAAATCCAGATCCAAACTTATCCAAAGTTCATGAGCACCCCAATGTGGGAGTTCTAATCTGGGCTCTCTCTACACAAATTCTAGACTCATAGGTTCACTGTAAGGCTACAACCAGATTCTAACAGCTACTAATGCTCATCAGAGGAGGAATCAGAACAAACAACATGCAGACAGCCAATGCTAGGGAACCCTTTGACTCTAAAAGTACCTGGGAGATGCATGCTACAGGCCTTTATGTCCCTCTATTCACTGATGCGTACAGTGTGCCTACCAAACATAAGGAGGAGCATGTTCAGCTGGCATGGGGGAAGGAAACTTGTGTCACCCTGCAATGACTTCTGCAGCTGAGCAAGGAGCAGCAGCACTGATAGGTTCTGACAAGAGATTCCATCTAACCTTCTTTGACCAAGGAACACTGACATGATGCACGGTGTGCAGATGCGGGGCAGGAATCTTCTACTTCCATTGAGGAATGTGGGGAGCACCACAACAGAGGAGCCAGACTTGAGATATAAGATTTACTATAGCATCTCTGATGTTATTACATTTATATTATGGTAGCACCCAAGGACCCGTCAAGACTGGGACCCCATTGTGGTAGCTGTTGTACAAATGTAGAAAGGAGATGCTCCCCATCCTGGAAAGCTTACAGGCCCTGGCCTGACAGTGTTTATTTTGGAAGAGTCTTGCCACTGCCCCACCAGTATCTAGTATGGGAAGAACCAGAAGGTTTCTTCCAACCTACAGTCACAGATCATAGAATATCAGGGTTGGAAGGGACCTCAGGAGGTCATCTAGTCCAACCCCCTGCTCAAAAGCAGGACCAATCCCCAATTAAATCATTAAATCATAATATGATTGCCAGACATTTTAGCTTCACACTGTCCTAAGAGGTAGCTTAGTGTGATTTTGCAGTAGGGAAACTGAAGCAGAGAAATATGAAGAAACCTTCCCATGGTCAACCACAGCCTGGAGAACCCAGGTACCCCCACTGCCAGTTCCCTATTGTAACCACTAGATCACACTCCTGAACTGCTGTACTTCTACACTGCGGGAAGCAAAAGCCAACCAAAATAGCCTGTGAAAATGGCAAACAGTGAAGCACCCACAAAAGCTTATGCTCTAATCAATTTGTTAGTCTCTAAGGTGCCACAAGTACTCCTGTTCTTTTTGTGGATACAGACTAACACGGCTGCTCCTCTAAAACCAGTGAAGCATTAGAAAGATGGCTCTGAATGTTAGAGGGTCTGATGCAATTAAAAGATAAAAGATTCCTATGTGCCATTGCTTTTCCAAACAGATTCTCTCTATAGTCTAGAAGAGGAGATTAAAACGAGAGAGCAAATTCACTAATAACTGAGAAGCTGTTGAAAGGTCATGCCTGCATTCTATTGTGACCTCAGGCAAAGCGGACAATGCTGTCACAGTATGAATTTCTGAAGATTTCCTGTGATACATTCCCCAGCCCACCCCCCTTTAGCCTGGAGACTCATGAAGAGGCAAAGAGAAAAATGTGGCTCAAACAGTGAGCGGGGGAAAGAATGACGAAAGTATAAAAACAAGACATTTCCCATCTTTCTCTCTCTCTCTCTCACACACACACACACACTTATATAGGAGGGGGACAAGAGAAAGGCACTCAGAGGCCATTCCCACTGTCAGACTAATTGTGTGTGTGTTGCCTGCATATTCTAATGCCTTTGAACTGTTGGCTGATTTACTATGGAAAAGAAAAGTAATCAAACCCTAAATTAGATTTTGTATTTCACAGCCCAAATGTGAGCTCAGTGAGCACTCAGCCAGCATTAGTAGCTTTCCAAAAATTCATAACAAGTTGTGGGATGTGCTCATACTGACCGCTGGAAAAGTCTGCCAGCTTGTGGGAGGAAAGACAATGTATGCTACTGCACTACCCTCTTTATGGAGTCCTGGATTGAATTTGATGGTACCACTAAAGCTGCTTAAACGGACTTGATGGTGGAATTTCCAGTAAAGCCAATGATTGCAGTGGAGATTTCAAGTTCCTTTTGCCACAGCTACTCTGCCAAAGTAACACAAACAGCTTTAGCTGGAGTAACCACATCTGTGACCCAGCATAGCTGATGACCAATGAATCTCCTTTTCCATCACCATGCACCAATATGTGTTGTCATCTGCAGCTCTGCAAAATGAATGCAAACTACTACCAAATCAGAATAGCAGCATTTTACAACTACTTTGTACAGGTGTAAAGGACAACACAAGGTACCAGGCAGGGGACTTTCAGGGCCAACAGATGCAGTCAGTTAAACAGACCTCCCGTGCCCCGCCCTCTACCTCAAATGCAAAAATATGAAAAGTGTGCACCTGAAATAAGCGTGGAAGAGCTTGACACCACTGTACTAAGGCCAGCAAAATGGGCCTCAGGAAGATGCTCTTAATAGTGCAAATAAGGCAACCACTTCCAAGGACCTAGGAGACTGATAAGTCAAAACCTTGGGGGACTGTTATTTTTTATCACACCAAATCATTACAGCAAGTTGCACAGAAAAATAGAAGCTGAGATTGAGTCCTCACTCACTCCAACACTTTATGGGAGGGCTCCTCATTTTTTAAAAATTTCCTGTGGGCTCATTCACCCTGCCCAAGGAGATGATGATGCAACAGCAGAAATTTCACCAGAGGTTAGAAGGACTTATCTGTGAGAGTTCACTAACAAAGTGACTCATTGATAAATTGGAGAGGATTCAGAGAAGAGTCATGATAATGATTAAAGGATTAGAAAAAAATGCATTACAGTGACAGACTAAAAGAACACAATCTATTCAGCTTAATGAAGAGATTAAAGGATGACTTGATTACAGTCTATAAGTATCAATATGGGGAACAAATATTTAATAATAAGCTCTTCAGTCTACCAGAGAAAAGTCTAACATGATCCAATGGCTGGAAGTTGAAGCTAGACAAATTCCAGCTGACAATAAAGTGTAAAACTTGAACAGTGAGAGTAATTAACCATTGGAACAATTTAGCAAGGGTCGTGGTAGATTCTCCACACTAACAATTTGTAAATCAAGATCAGATGTTTTTCTAAAAGATCTCCTCTAAAAATTATTTTTGGGAAGTTCTATTGCCTGTTTTATAGGGGGTCAGATGATTATCACAATGGCCTTAGAATCTATACATCTACGAATGTGCTAGTGTTTAGTGAAACCATAATAAATACCTCAGGATAGTCATGTCTCTCTTATAAGCATCTCTCACCTGACCTAGATACCCTGTACATGCATTGGCAGCAGTGCCTAATGATCTAGATAGAGATTACGAACTAGTCACGTCTCCCTGGCCCAGAATTCAGTAATGACTGCTGATGTGCAAACGCACCCTATGTAACAAATACACAAGTTAATTAAAGTTGGGACCCAGGAGAATACTCAACCTGTTGTGGAGCAAAAGGCATCTCCTGTTCTTATTTCCTGCCCGCACTGGGTGTTTTTCCCATTTTACTTGTTTAACCTTGTACGGTCCCTTAAAAATGGCTGTGACCCATGCAATCAGCTACATTTTGTTTTCCCTGTGGTTCAACACACTTATTACCAGGATGATGGTGGTTATGGATAATATTTTGAAGTAAACCATCACTGGCTAATTTCAGAAGAAACTAGATAAAGGCTCCTGGGGGATGCTGGGCACTGAACTCGCACTGAAGTTATTGGGAGTGGCAGGTGCTCAGCACCTCCCAGCAAAGTGCCCAGCAAAACAAAAGCCACTGAGTACATCCAAGTGATTTTAAACAGAGACTGTAGCTCCTGCAGCGCCACTGTAAGTCAGTCAGTGAGAGGGCAAGCAAGGTACCTGGCCTCGAGTCTATGCTAGCCAGGGTTGCTGGCCCAACAGAAAAAGAACAGGGCTCCATGACAGGTGAACTTAAGCCAGCAACTTCAGCTGGTTAATTCACACTGCAACTCTGCTGTCAGCCTTAGAGGTGGCTATTGCCTAGATGGGAAAGGGATCCACTGAGGAAGACAGTGATCTCCATAAGTGAGGTGATTGAGGAATGATGTTTGGATGACAGAATCCTTTTAGAAAGAGGAGGCTACACCCATGTCAGAGAAGAAACACCACCCCACAAGACAAACAACTTGGCCATAGCTGTCCCTGGTGTATCTAAGAAGGAGTTAATCAAATTGCATTAGGGGTATATTTTGCCCCTTGATGTTTGACATCTGTGTTTTTACATTAGGTAAATACCACCCTAGTCACTTCAGCTGACTTCTTTCTCTCTCTCTCTTGCTGTATCCTTCACTCACCCTCTACAAGCCAACAGAGGTTTTTAAAGGTAATCTGAGAACTAACAGTTGTTCGGATTAGACATACAAAACCAAAGTTCTGTCCAGCCATGGTCACTAAAGGTCCTGTGTGCTGTTTGCATGAGCCCAGGCATTAACAATAGCGTCCTGGCCAAACTGCAGCTCAGACCATTACACCCTGCCTGCTCAAACTCGCTCAGGTAGGATCACAGAAATATAAAATGAGAAGAACAGATGCTCCACTACCTGCACCCCTACAGTCACAGGCAGTTACAGGGGATACTCCCACCTGGTCCTAAGGTGCTACTTTTCAATGCTCCAGAGGGAACCAAATAACCCAAAGGTCGCTGCCAGGTCTTTTCTTTCTGTCCTAAACTATTGTGTCTAGTTGTGCTGTGAAACTCTGATTCTCAGTTTCCCCATCTGTAAAATAATAAAAGTAATTTTAGTACTAATACCACCAACCTTTCAAGGGAGTTATGGGGCTTATACAAGCCTATCTTACAAGGAGCTGTAAGGCTTAATGAATACTTAAAAAGCACTAAAAGAAAAGGAGTACTTGTGGCACCTTAGAGACTAACACATTTATTTGAGCATAAGCTTTCGTGAGCTACAGCTCACTTCAAATAAATTTGTTAGTCTCTAAAGTGTCACAAGTACTATGCTCAAATAAATTTGCTAGTCTCTACAGTGCCACAAGTACTCCTTTTCTTTTTGCGAATACAGACTAACACGGCTGCTCCTCTGAAACCTGTCATTAAAAAGCACTGTACTTTTAAAGCCAAGTATCATTACACTCGCTTTGTTTCACCCATAGGTGCTTGTCCTGGCCCAGTGGAGAATGGATTCTTCTATATATAGTTTGTAAAACACTTTGGAGCTTGGAACACACCTGAAAGAGTCTCCGACACTACAGTAGAGAAATGGCCATGGGCAGAATAGGGCTGCAGCACAATTATTGCACAATTAAAAATGTGGTTCCAGTTCCTGTCTACAAGATGAAAGTTTGTCTTAGTTGCATTGTAACCAGATTCTCTGACATGGTAGTTTTGTAGTGTAGACAGGCCCTAAAAACGAAGATGAGTTGTTGGCTCAGATTACGACTCAGCTATTTTCAGACAAATTCTCCTGCTGCCCTTGTAAGCAGAGGCAAACTGGACTGATACCAGGATGGGAACCTTAGTGATTCAGTATCAGATAGATACTCACATATGGTGCCAGGTTGTGATGTACAGCTGGAGCAATGTAGACAGATGTGATAACTTTACTGGTGCCTCTGTGCTCATAAAAGACTCATCAGCTCTGCTGGCAAGCATGGATTCTCAGCACCATATATTATAGCTTGGCATAAATGTGAGTGCTGATATCTAACTGATGGCCAGGCTCCAACTTTTGAATTCCCATACGACACTAAGACTCACAAGTTACGTTACAGAGGTTCACCTGACTGTCATGTCATGTCAAGTTAGATTTGACCACTGTGTAGAACATTGTTGATCCATATTTCTTTCCAGCCTTAATGTTGTGATCAAATAAGCAACAGTTCAAACACGGGGGCAGGATCTTTTAACTGTCCCTCCCAACATGGTTGTAGGACTTGTGCAACCACATTTAAAAAAAAAAACAAACCAGGAATGAAAATGCACTTCTGAAAACAGGTGGGGAAAGTCTTCTTTCCTTATTGTAGCAAATCTCTTTGCCATAAGCTTCCCTGCACAGAAGTCAGAATAAGTAGTAACCACTATATCTGAAAGATCTGTAACATAACTTGTTTGGGACATTTATGTTTCAACTTGCTGTTGTCCACTAGATGAATCTTGAACCCCCTTCTCCAGTCCTCTTTATACAGCATCCCTGCCCCAGGGTTGGATTTATGGTAATCTACCATATCCCATGTCAGGCAACAACCTGCAGATACATCCACCTCAGATTACATGTTTATACATTGAACTAATTGTATGGTTTTATTTTTAAAAGGAACCATCACTCTGGAAATGGTAATCATCAAAGCTTTTCCTTACCTCTCAGGTACCTGCGCTGTCTTCCATCCAGTGGACTTGAATACCTTCCTCCCATCTTCCACTTTAATATCTTGCCTGTTTCCAATTCTTCCAGTCAGAGTCATGGGCAGAGAGGAGCTGCCTGGTAAAGTGATTTTTAGGCTCCAAGAGCAGCAGGGATTGTCTTTTTCTGTCACACTCGCCTTCAGATCATCAGCTCATAAATATTCAAATAATGTTTCTGTCTCACGGCAGTCCCTGCACCCACACCCCTACACACAAACAGGCCTTAAAGGGGCAGCAGCACTTAGTCCATGAACCCACACCCTGACACAGAAAGAGGCCTCAAAATATCCTTAAGCCTTTAATGTTAAAAAGGCTGTTTGGAGGTTCTGTTTTTGTTAACCGTGTGGTGTCTTTTGTGTCTGTGCTTGATATAACCCAAGCTCATACAGACTCCCTCCCTCTTGTAACAGGGTGGAACAAGGTCACAGAACATGGACATGATGGAACCTTGATTACACTGAAGAATGCAAATCCCAGATTGATTCAATAAACTGCAAAGTGCAAATTGCAATTTCTGTCCTAGCAAATCCTCTGCTTACAGACCTGAATAAGAGCTCTGCATAAGCTTGAAAGCTCGTCTCTTTCACCATCAGAAATTGGTCCAATAAAAAAATAACCTTACCCATTTTGTCTCCACTTACTATAAAGTAATGCTATGCAAAGGAAACAAAAAAGGATTTCTCTATCAAAGTCCTATTGCACCAGAATTTGGATTTCAGGTGCTGAAGAGTCAAGAGCTATAAACTAACAGGCTGTAATGAACTAATTTATCCACGAATGTCCTACGCTCACTTAGGGCATCCTCCCGCTCTATAGCCTTTTATACACCATCCATACAGAGCATTTCACATGGGCTTCCTCCAACTGCACCAAAAGCCAGAGATAGTTCATCTGCAAACAAAGCACCAGTGACTGAATCTAGCAGTGCCACTGTGGGACTTTTCTGAAGTATTTTTGAACCCGAAAGCAACATTTATTTAAAGACTGATTTCGCATAGAAATGCCACAGGTCAGTGCTCAGCACCTGCTCTCAACTCTCAGTTCCCTTCTGTACTTTGTTTCTCCTGATTAAGATTAATTCAGTAACCTTCCACTTTTAATATTATGTGACAGCCAGTTTCAGTGATACCCTCCAGGATATGTAGAAATAGGAAATCTTCCACCCTCTCTTTAAGCTGAAGCATTCAGCACTTACATTAGCTCTTGTGCTAGATAAAAAGCAAGATAACCCTTTATGCATGACAGAGCAGTAGGGATGATTAAATGAACAAATATAAAAGGGGCCTGACAATCAACCTAAAGGTGATCCAGGACCACACAGCAAATGTGAAGAAAAGACATGCTTACAATGTTCTATAAAAAACATCACACACAACATCGGAGGGTAAGATGAAACAAACTTGCTTCTTCAGTATATTAGAGGAATTGTTTCCAGACACTTTCTGAGAACTCGGGTAGCTCAAAAACTGCTTATTAAAACATCCAGCTTGTAAGAGTCCTGAGCAAGGACTTGCACATTTCATATGTCTGAAGAGATGTGCGTTAGCAGTAACCAGGATTCTGGATGTTCAAAGTCCCATTCTGCACACATGCTCTATGTTAGTTTCCAAGTTTAATATGAATAAAATATGACTTCAGTTCTTTTTTATTCAGACCCAATTCCAAGGAGATCCCCACTTTCTCATGCTGCTTAAATAAATCCATGGCGAAATAGATAGTTGCATCTTTTCTGTGAAGGATGCGCAATAAGAACCCTACTAATGGGGGTGGGGTTGTTATTTAAAATAGTATTAAGGGAGTCTAAAAAATGACTTAACACAGCTGCATAAAGGTACCAGGTGCTTTACAAGGACAGCAAGTCTCATCCTCTGCGCCTAAGAGCGTCTATCCTCCGTGCCTAATCCTGGAAGGTGCTGTGTGCCTTCCAGTCCAACAAAAGGTGATAGGAATTCAGCACCTCACAGACATAACATTTGGTAAGATATTTGGTAGATACAGAGGGGGACTGCTCAAGGCACAGGGGGAAGCATGAGGTGAACCCACACCCTGAGTGAGAGAAAGATGAAAGCAGCAGTAAAGCAAGAGGATTGACCTTAAAGGCTGGGGGAAAAAACAAAACAAAAAAGCTTCCAAGTCCCCCAACCCAGCTTTCACTCAGAGTCAGATGAAGCAGCAAAGTACAGGTGCAATTCCTCCTCACAGTACTGTTAGTAAATCTGTTTCCTGTTCTAGTGTGTGCACTGCAGCTGCCTTCAGACAAGAGAGTCTGAGCAAAGGAGTGGTAAGAACTCCAGGTATGAATATTTTTTATTCAGTGTGTTAGAATCTATCTGGATCTCTGTAAACTAACTTTAACAACTTAATGGAAGGGTAAAGAGTACGGCTCACTAACAAGCCCCACAATCTGCCCAGCCTACTGGAATTCATGCCCAAAAAGAGAAGATTGTGGAACACAAATCGGGGAGAAGCCCCAGAACCATGTAGGAGACGCATGGAGGTTTTTTGTGGGGGAGAAGGTGGCATGTTTATACAGGACTGGTTGATGAGAAGGGACATTGAACTGTGGGTTTGATCCATTAATGGAGGTATAAAGACTTGTCATCCTAATCCCCTGGCAGTGCTCTCTCTCTCAGCTCTACCTGGATGAAAGGAAAGGAATACATCCGTGGAAGGAGAAGACATAGATGTTCTGGATCATAGTACTGGTTTCAATCTCTCTTTGATTGCAGACAAATGCCCATCAAAGTTCTGTCCAGCTTCTGCATATCACATTTACATAATACGTATGATATCTAAGGTTTAGAAATCCTAACTCCTACGTTCTATTCCCAGCTCTGCCAGTTTTGCTGTGGATCTAAGGCAAGTCACTTACCTTCATTGCCTCAGTTTCTCCAACTGTAAAATGGGACTAAATAATATTTATTCCCCTTTGTAAATCACTTGGAGACTCTTGGATGCTATGTATGTGTGAAGCAGTAGCAGTATTATCACCAGCGTCTAGCCTTGGTTCCAGAGAACAAAAAGCATGAGCGGCAGCTCTAAGGCCAATGTAACATTCATCAGCTCTGTGGCAGATTTTTCTTCGTCCTGGACTGACTGCAGTCCTAGGAGTATGTTCCTGAGAATTTAATGCTGACATCAGCGGAAATAGTCACAGATGAACAGAAGGACACAAGGCCATGACTGACTGAAATGCAAGATGACAAGAAGCTAAAAAGTATGGTTCTCTCATATCTCACTAACACAAAGTGCATCTATGAGGATCTTCAACATATACGATCCTGTAGCACCCAGATTTATGCACAACATAATGGAACCAATCAAACAGGGTAACTCTGGCCAGTAGCCAGTGCAAACCTGAGGAGAGAACCTCTCCACAGAGAATCCGTTCACAAACAGTGTAACCAGGGGCCAAAAACATGCAAGTAGTACTGATGTCCATGTTCTATGATGGACCAGGTCCACTGGACAATGAAAAGATAACAGTGGAGAGAGAACAAATCCTGAAAAGGGTCCACAAAACTGTCAAGTGAAACAAAAATTAATCCTGACTCCAAAGTTGTTTGGAGTATTTCCAAGGAAACATTTGTTAGCAGACCTCTGACTTCATCTCCTTACCTGCATCACTTCCCCTAAAGGAGTATAAATAGAGTCAAGGGTTTCCCAAATCACAAGGCTGTTCCTGCAGCCTCTCCTCACAAGAATAAGGACTGAAAGATCATGCCTTTAGTTGATATTTAAGCAAGAAGTACTACCTGAAGATAAAACAAGCAAGAGCCAAAAAACTGAAATGTACATCTTTAATATTGTGCATTCACTTTACACCACATTAACCATTCACAAGACAGACTGCATCATACTGTCCACCTCTGCAATCTCCAACATTTCCATTTGCAGCTAGAGACCAGCTTTGAGAGTCTTATAGATCCCCTCCCCGACCACTGATTATTACAGTGCTCCACAAAGTACCACTTGCTTAAAAAAAGAGAAACAAAAGACAGTGTTAGTTTAGTGCCACATTCAAGTACTATGACCAGAGTCCTCAATCTGGAATGTTGTAGAGCTGGCTCTGTGCAGGAACTGCAGCCAGTGGTCCTGAATCGCCACCCTGAAATCCAGCCAAGTATTTGGTTCTACAAGATAGAGTGCTTCTCAAAGGGAACAGTCAACTCCCTGGCTGCAGACTCATCCAGAAACCAGTGCAGCTTCCCAGTATGAGGCTGGACAAGAGCAGCAGGGAGAGGGTTCTCCTCATCGCCTTCCAAAATACGCTGTGCAAAGAAACAGGGCATTAGCACTGCCAGTCCCACTAATCCAGGGAGATCATAGTGCAATGAGACAGTCATGGAAGTGTTCACCATGCCAAACAAACTCTCTAGAACTGGCCAAAAATTTTCCATCAAAATGTTTTTTCAGTGGGAAATGGCTTTAACTAAATGGATGGATTGTTTTTGTTAAATTTTGGGTTTTCATCAATCAACAATTTTCTTCATTTTTAAACCTTACCTTTAAGATGGCAGCTTTACTTTCCCCTGTAGCAACGAACACAACAGTCCGTGCTGCATTCAGAACAGGCAATGTTAGAGTTATCCGCTCAGGTGGTGGCTTCGGAGAATCACTAATAGAGGCAACTATCTTCTCTTTTTCCTGCCAGGAAAAATAAAGCCGAAGTGTGAAAATTGATCAGAATAGTGCAGAGATAGGAGTCAAAGCAAAGGACAGCCTCACCAAACTCAAGCTTGTGCTATTTGACTATGACTAAGCAGCCAGTAAAAGGAGACCAAAGATCATTATCAGGCCTCAGATCCTGGTCAGCATTAATCAACATTAAAGTTTTCTAGGCAGACTCATGCATCCATGTATAGCTCCACTGAAGTCAACAGGGCTCCATATGGGCACAAGGTTACACCCATATGAATCAGATTGCAGGATCAGGGCTAAGTGAAGAGGAAAGAGTCAAAGTCCATCTGCTTTTCCTCTTGTTCCCACTTTCCTTTTTTAAAAATCACATTCCAAATACTGGCAACTGCCAAGTTCTAATGCCATAACTCAGAGCTGTTCATCAAACTCTTAAAACAACCACACACGCATGCACTCAGACTTACCACCTAGAGACAAACTAGAATGGAAAAAAAGCCCTGTCACAGTTGTGAACAAAATGCACATTCTTATCCCAGTATACAGTATCCGCTCCCTGGGTCTGTAAAATCACCTGCAGAAGGGGATGGTCTGGAAATAGGGAGCAGGTGTGACCATCTGGCCCTATTCCCAAAATCAGCAGATCAAAGACAGGCATGTTCTCACCTTGAAAAGCCTGCAAGAAGGAACAAAAACCCAGACAGAGGAAAGCATAAATTAGGACACTGAACAGAAAAAGGAGATATCACTGCAAAAGTATAAATCACATCAGGAATAAGGGTGTACAGCTGCTGAACACAGGGCGCTCATACGCTGCAATGAATTTCTGTTCACATATACAGCTTTCTGGCATCTCACAACTGAACACACTGTCACAGAATGCAGCTGGGTTACAATGGCAGAAGTTCAGCAGTAGATTGTACACCTTTGATTTAGCAACCAAACACATTATACATCATTAGTTTAAAAACAGCATACACATTCCACTAGAAAGTCTCCCCACTAACACACTCCATCTTCACCAGCTAAAGAGTCCCCTCCCTGAGTACAAGCACCACATATACACCACAGTAAACACATCTCATCCACAGAGATATTTTTAAAAAAAAATCATATAGAACATAAAAATGAACAACTTAAATTTCTTTAATCTTATCAGCATTCCAGTCTATGCAAGTGGACACCAATTCCTGGGTTCCCAAGATGGCCTCCCCAGTTTCTTTTGGGAATTCAACATCTTGGTCAACTCAGGAGTGATCTTGTTAAATTAAAAAAATGAGGAGTCCTTGTGGCACCTTAGAGACTAACAAATTTATTTGGGTATAAGCTCTCGTGGGCTAGAACCCACTTCATCAGATGCATGGAGTGGAAAATACAGGAGCAGGTATAAATACATGAAAAGATGTGATTTGCCTTACCAAGTGTGAGGTCAGTCTAACAAGATAATTCAATTGATAGCAGGATACCAAGGGTGGAAAAATAACTTTTGAAGTGGTAATGACAGTGGCCCATTTCAGACAGTTGACAAGAAGATGTGAGTAGTAGGTGGAAATTAGTATTGGGGAAATTAGGTTTAGGTTTTGTCATGACCCACCACTCCCAGTCTTTATTCAGAAGGCCACTAGCCGTCACCTACAGCCACCAACTAAAACCTCTCCAGTTCATCATCAGGGATCTACAGCCTATCCTGAAGGACGATCCTTCACTCTCACAGACCTTGGGGGACAAGCCAGTCCTCGCTTACAAACAGCCCCCCAACCTGAAGCAAATACTCTCCAGCAACCACACATCACAAAACAAAAACACCAACCCAGGAACCAAACCCTGCAACAAACCACGATGCCAACTCTGTCCACATATCTATTCAAGGGACACCATGGCCCACCTTGATTATCATGCACATTGTGAAGAGAGTTGTCACTTTGGATGGGTTATTACCAGCAGGAGAGTGAGTTTGTGTGTAGGGGGGTGGAGGGTGAGAAAACCTGGATTTGTGCTGGAAATGGCCCAACTTGATGATCACTTTAGATAAGCTATTACCAGCAGGACAGTGGGGTGGGAGGAGGTATTGTTTCATGATCTCTGTGTGTATATAATATCTGCTGCAGTTTCCACGGTATGCATCCGATGAAGTGAGCTGTAGCTCACGAAAGCTCATGCTCAAATAAATTGGTTAGTCTCTAAGATGCCACAAGTACTCCTTTTCTTTTTGCGAATACAGACTAACACGGCTGTTACTCTGAAACCCATCATAGGACCTAACCACATCAGCCACACTATCAGAGGCTCGTTCACCTGCACATCTACCAATGTGATATATGCCATCATGTGCCAGCAATACCCCTCTGCCATGTACATTGGCCAAACCGGACAGTCTCTGTGCAAAAGAATAAATGGACACAAATCTGACATCAGGAATCATAACATTCAAAAACCAATAGGAGAACACTTCAATCTCCCTGATCATTCAATAACAGACCTGAAAGTGGCAATTCTTCAACAAAAAACCTTCAGAAACAGACTCCAACATGAAACTGCAGAACTGGAATTAATTTGCAAACTGGACACCATCAGATTAGGCCTGAATAAAGACTGGGAGTGGTTGGGTCACTACAAAACCTAAACCTAATGTCCCCCTACTGTTACTCACACCTTCTTGTCAACTGTCTGAAATGGGCCACTCTCATTACCACTTCAAAAGTTATTTTTCCTCCCTGGATATCCTGCTGTCAATTGAATCATCTCTTAGACTGACCTCACACTAGGTGTTTGTTAGTCTCTAAGGTGCCACAAGGACTCCTTTTGTTTTTGCTGATACAGACTAACACAGCTACCACTCTGAAACTTGTATAAGTTTGTTCCAACAGTATTATGTGGGGACTTTTGGGAAGATTATTAGCAGTCCATCACTTTGGAGCACAAGGATTATTACAGAAAGATAATTTTGGACAACATGACTGAATTTAGGTTTTGTACTCGCAAAAAATAAAGGTTTTACAGATTCTATGATTAACAAACATTTTACTGACTTTTCTGCATTTTAAGTAGCACATTCCTGGGTGTGTGAGGAACATTAACATTCCCCTCCAGGGTTGCCAATTCAGAAACAAAAACTTCATGTTAATACGTGAAAACTAGTCTGAATTAATTCTCCTAGCTAACTGAAGTGCAGGAAGAAAGCAAGTAACATTAGCAATAAAAAGAAAATTGTTTAAAATTCTCTGTTTGAATACCAGCAAGAGTTATTGATAACACAGCCGGGGAACTTATTTAGTAAATTAGTGACTTTCACTCCTACTTGAAGAAGTTGGATATACAAAACAAAAACTTTCCACTGAACCTCTTTTAACTTCTCAGCATAGTCTGAAGCAGCCTCTTCTACAGGTAGTGAGGGGTTAATTATAACCACTTGATTTTCTGGGATGGAGATCTTGGAGAGGAGGTGAGTCTGAAATAAATAATTAAGATTCTCAAAATTCTAACCAAGAAGTTGAGCTATATTGTTTTACACAATGGGATTTTTCCCTACTCTCAATTAACAAAATCAGAGTACATTTACTTTCATAACTTTTGGAGACAACAGCATCTGCTGGTGAATGGGAATGTCAACAGGAACCAAAGATCCTAAGGCCTGATCTACACTTAAAAGTTAAGCTGACATAGCCAGGTTGGTCAGGGTGTGGGGAAAAAGCACACACCTGAGCACTATATTAAAACCCAGTGCAGACACAGCTTTGTCCATGGAAAAATGTGTTCCCTTGGTCTGAGCAGGAAAATCTAGAATTGTTGCAACAAACGTCTTCTCCACATTCCTGCCCCGGTATCTCCCCAGGGGGTTTTCCCGCGTGCGGGGCGGGTCGGGTCCCCGCAGCCCCCTCACCTTGTAGGCACCGTACGTGCTCTCCGGGTCCTCCACGGGCACCAGCCGCTCGTCGCAGAAGGCCAGGACCCAGCGGGCGGGGGCAGCGGGGCCGGAGAGGGCGGCGGCCGCGGGCAGCTCCTGGGACAGGATCCGCACCAGGCTCCCGCCCGACAGCCCCAGCGAGAAGCGGCCGCCGGACTCGGCCGCCCGCTGGGCCACGAGCTGCGCCAGGGAGGAGCCCAGCTCCTGCGGGGAGGGGAACACCGAGATGTGGCGGGGCACGAAGCCAGGCATGGCAGAGCCGGAGGCGGTGGGAGCAGGGAACGGGGCGAGGCAGCAGTCGGGCCGGAGGGTGCTGGGCGCAGCGGAAGTTTGGGCAGTTACCGAGAGACAGCCGGAAGCGGGGAAGGAACCAGGAACACTGTGCGGAGAGGGACGAACATCACGGGCCACACCAGGAAGCGGGGAAGGAAGGGGAGTACTTAGAGCGCGCACAACACCGGAAGTGATGTGTGGAAACGCTGCCAAGATGCACGATTCGGTCGTAGGCGAGGGGCGCCTCAGGCGGGAACGGGGGCCCTACCCCGTGCGAGTCTCCAGGGCCCGGGGGCAGCTTCGCCCGTAGCGGGGGCGAGGTTTCTCCGTCCCCACCAGGGCAGGTGCGGCAGCCCTAGTTGTTCCAAGCAACGGCGGGCGTCTGAGTGCCTAGCTTGGACTCGTTCGACGCTTGCAAGCTTTTCTCCACCCTCACACAGGCTAGAAACTTATTTCAAACGGCAAAACTCTCATGTCGAGAGCTGGGGCTTTACCTAAAACACAAAATATCACCAGACTCCCTGTCCCAAGGTATTGCTTAGTCCTCAGAACGGGCCAGTGCCACCCACAGGGTCCATCTGAGGCAGTGAATAGTTCCTCAAGAAGGACCCCACCTCCCCCATCCAGACAGACTCCCCTACCCCACATGCACCTGTTCTCACCCCTTCTCATCCCCCTCAATCCATCGAAAATACTGTTGTGAAAAATCATCTTTCTAGGCTATCGCTTTGAACCCCTCTCACCTCTACGCTGCCGTCTCCAATTATAAACAGTAAAAGCAGTCAATTTAATGGATTGGATGTTCTGGTACAGAAGAGCCCATCACACTAAATGGAAACGAATGAAAGTTACACTGATTCTAAGTTTGTTTTAATGTGTTTGTTTTTATTTCTGAGTTTGGTAAAACAAATAATAGTTAGACAATATAGTGATCAGACTGAAAAAAATTTTGTTTTAAGAGTTTAATTAGTCAATACATGGTCCTTTAAACTACAAGAAACTTTAGTATATTTAAAGTTATAGCCTGCGGCTGGTCAGCTCAGTTCCCAAGCTGCAGACTCCCTCATTTTGTTTTTGAGCATGTTATAGTTCCAGATAACTAGGTTCATTCTTACCATGAATGACTTTTTTTAGTGCCTGTCCTGATAAAAGGCACATTCCAGATTTTAAAAAATCAGTATTTAAACCAGTTTCAGAGTAGCAGCCATGTTAGTCTGTATTCACAAAAAGAAAAGGAGGACTTGTGGCATCTTAGAGACTAACAAATTTATTTGAACATAAGCTTTTGTGAGCTACAGCTCACTTCATCGGATGCATTCAGTATTTAAACCATTAGTGATGGTCCAGTTTCTTGAGTGCATTAAACATTAAAACAATGTGTTTCAAAAGCATCCGCAAGACTTTATAAAAATATTTTAGATGAAGCATTAATTCCACCAGAAAAAGGGCAGAATGAAATTTTTTCTTATGTTCCATGTAGTGTTATTGAAGTACTGTAATTGGAACTGCCCAGGGTGAAACAGAACAGAATGACAGGTTTCAGAGTAACAGCTGTGTTAGTCTGTATTCGCAAAAAGAAAAGGAGTACTTGTGGCACCTTAGAGACTAACCAATTTATTTGAGCATAAGCTTTCGTGAGCTACAGCTCACGATTGAGCTGCAGCTCACGAAAGCTTATGCTCAAATAAATTGGTTAGTCTCTAAGGTGCCACAAGTACTCCTTTTCTTTTTACAGAACAGAATATGGTCCTTCCAGTATAAATTGCATAAAAGGTACTAGTCCACTGAAAGTTCCTTAAAGGCATCACATCGCTGGATACACCAGCAGTAGCTGCCACTACCAGATATGGTAAGTTCAAATGCCTCTAAAACAAGGGAATAATCAGCTGCTCGGGACAACACGATTAGTCCCAAAGCCCTGAGGTAAGTGGGGAAGTGGGATACCGGAAGGAAGCACGAGCAGGAGCGCGCGAGAGGGGAGGGCTCCTGCCTCATACTGAGAAAGAGGGACAATCAGCGAGTTATCTCAAGTGCCTACACACAAATGCAAGAAGCCTGGGAAACAAGCAGGGAGAACTGGAAGTCCTGGCACAGTCAAGGAATTATGATGTGATTGGAATAACAGAGACTTGGTGGGATAACTCACATGACTGGAGTACTGTCATGGATGGATATAAACTGGAAGGACAAGCAGGGCAGAAAAGGTGGGGGAGTTGCATTGTATGTAAAGGAGCAGTATGACTGCTCAGAGCTCCGGTATGAAACTGCAGAAAAACCTGAGAGTCTCTGGATTAAGTTTAGAAGCGTGAGCAACAAGGGTGATGTCATGGTGGGAGTCTGCTATAGACCACCGGACCAGGGGGATAAGGTGGACGAGCCTTTCTTCCGGCAACTCACAGAAGTTACTAGATCGCGGGCCCTGGTTCTCATGGGAGACTTCAATCACCTTGATATGTGCTGGGAGAGCAATACACCAGTGCACAGACAATCCAGGAAGTTTTTGGAAAGTGTAGGGGACAATTTCCTGATGCAAGTACTGGAGGAACCAACTAGGGGCAGAGCTCTTCTTGACCTGCTGCTCACAAAAAAGGAAGAATTAGTAGGGGAAGCAAAAGTGGATGGGAACCTGGGAGGCAGTGACCATGAGATGGTCGAGTTCAGGATCCTGACACAGGGAAGAAAGGAGAGCAGCAGAATACAGACCCTGGATTTCAGAAAAGCAGACTTTGACTCCCTCAGGGAACTGATGGGCAGGATCCCCTGGGAGAATAACATGAGGAGGAAAGGAGTCCAAGAGAGCTGGCTGTAATTTAAAGAATCCTTATTGAGGTTACAGGGACAAATCATCCCGATGTGTCAAAAGAACAGTAAATATGGCAGGTGACCAGCTTGGCTTAACAGTGAAATCCTTGCTGATCTGAACACAAAAAAGAAGCTTACAAGAAGTGGAAGATTGGACAAATGAGCAGGGAAGAGTATAAAAATATTGCTCGGGCATGCAGGAGTGAAACCAGGAAGGCCAAATCACACCTGGAGTTGCAGCTAGCAAGAGATGTTAAGAGTAACAAGAAGGGTTTCTTCAGGTATGTTAGCAACAAGAAGAAAGTCAAGGAAAGTGTGAGCCCCTTACTGAATGAGGGAGGCAACCTAGTGACAGAAGATGTGGAAAAAGCTAATGTACTCAATGCTTTTTTTGCCTGTGTCTTCACGAACAAGGTCAGTTCCCAGACTATTGCACTGGGCAGCACAGCCTGGGGAGGAGGTGACCAGCCCTCTGTGGAGAAAGAATTGGTTCGGGACTATTTAGAAAAGCTGGACGAGCACAAGTCCATAGGGCCGGATGCGTTGCATCTGAGAGTGCTAAAGGAGCTGGCGGATGTGAGTGCAGAGCCATTGGCCATTATCTTTGAAAACTCATGGTGATCGGGGGAGGTCCTGGACAACTGGAAAAAGGCTAATGTAGTGCCCATCTTTAAAAAAGGGAAGAAGTAGGATCCTGCGAACTACAGGCCAGTCAGCCTCAACTCAGTCCCTGGAAAAATCATGGAGCAGGTCCTCAAAGAATCAATTCTGAAGCACTTAGAGGAGAGGAAAGTGATCAGGAACAGTCAGCATGGATTCACCAAGGGCAAGTCATGCCTGACTAATCTAACTGCCTTCTATGACGAGATAACTGGCTCTGTGGATGAGGGGAAAGCAGTGGACGTGTTGTTCCTTGACTTTGGCAAAGCTTTTGACACGGTCTCCCACAGTATTCTTGCCAGCAAGTTAAAGCAGTATGGGCTGGATGAATGGACTATAAGGTAGACAGAAAGCTGGCTAGATTGTTGGACTCAACGGGTAGTGATCAATGGCTCCATGTCTAGTTGGCAGCTGGTATCAAGTGGAGTGCCCCAAGGGTCGGTCCTCGGGCCAGTTTTGTTCAATCTCTTCATTAATGATCTGGAGGATGGTGTGGATTGCACCTTCAGCAAGTTTGCAGATGACACTAAACTGGGAGGAGAGGTAGATACGCTGGAGAGTAGGGATAGGATACAGAGGGCTCTAGACAAATTAGAGGATTGGGCCAAGAAATCTGATGAGGTTCAACAAGGACAAGTGCAGAGTTCTGCACTTAGGACGGAAGAATCCCATGCACAGCTACAGACCAGGGACCGAATGGTTAGGCAGCAGTTCTGCAGAAAAGGACCTAGGGGTTACAGTGGACGAGAAGCTGGATATGAGTCAACAGTGTGCCGTTGTTGCCAAGGCGGCCAATGGCATTTTGGGCTGTATAAGTAGGGGCATTGCCAGCAGATCGAGGGATGTGATCATTCCCATCTATTCGACATTGGTGAGGCCTCATCTGGAGTACTGTGTCCAGTTTTGGGCCCTACACTATAAGAAGGATGTGGAAAAATTGGAAAATGTCCAGCGGAGGGCAACAAAAATGATTAGGGGACTGGAACACATGACTTATGAGGAGAGGCTGAGGGAACTGGGGATGTTTAGACTTCAGAAGAGAAGAATGAGGGGGGATTTGATAGCTGCTTTCAACTACCTGAAAGGGGGTTCCAAAGAGGATGGATCTAGACTGTTCTCAATGGTAGCAGATGACAGAACAAGGAGTAATGGTCTCAAGTTGCAGTGGGGGAGGTTTAGGTTGGATATTAGGAAAAACTTTTTCACTAGGAGTGTGGTGGAACACTGGAATGCGTTACCTAGAGAGGTGGTGAAATCTCCTTCCTTAGAAGTTTTTAAGGTCAGGCTTGACAAAGCCCTGGCTGGGATGATTTAGTTGGGGATTGGTCCTGCTTTGAGCAGGGGGTTGGACTAGATGACCTTTTGAGGTCCCTTCCAACCCTGATATTCTATGATTCTATGATTAAAATGAGAAAATAATCCATTGTTAGGACAGGTGGAGTACAGCACACATGCACCTGTGAAAGTCAATCCCTTTAATTCTCCAATTTTAAGAGTTACATTTAGTTCTAATTGTGGTAAAAGCTCAAGGAAAACAAGTACATCAGAAATGTCTGTTAATGGACTTGCCCACATTAAACAGAAAATAAAATTGTAATTGAGGTTGGAGTAGACATTAAAATTATTATGTTCCTATTTGTCTTGTCATATGTGGCCTTCATTGGTGTTCAACAATTGCCACTCATTTCCAGCAGAGGGCAGCACAATTTAAAGATGAAAACTACCAGTAAATATAAAAATAAAATTAAAGAAAATACACAGCAACATTACAATTAACTTTTCCTAAGACCTCACATTAGCATTAAAAGGTGTAACATTACCATGTGACTCCTCTGTCAAGACCTTCCATTTACCTCATTGTTACCTAGCCCAGTAACAAGTTTAAATACATTGTTTGTTCACTGGCATAATGTCCCTAGGCAGAGTTTCAGAGTAACAGCCACGTTAGTCTGTATTCGCAAAAAGAAAAGGAGTTCTTGTGGCACCTTAGAGACTAACCAATTTATTTGAGCATGAGCTTTTGTGCTGTGCCCCTAATTATGCTTTTTAGCCATTTACACCCAATCTACTTTCTTCAGTGAACTAACAACCTATTTATTCTGCAGACCACAGTTTGTGAAGATTCACAGACTGCACTCCAGGGGTCAACAATCTGATTAATTCCCAGTCCTATTTTTATTTATTATTGTAATGCCTAGAGCCCCAGTCATGGACCAGGACCCCATTGTGCTAGGCCCCATTATACAAACAGAATACTTTAGGTAAATGAATGATAGACACTTCAGAGCGAGACTTCCCACTACAGCGAATCTTAGATGTGTAGTTAAAAAAGAGAAATGTGAGGTGGGACAATCAAAGGCTCTACCTGAAGAAAATAATGCTACTAACTAAAGGTCTATAGATAGCAACATAAAGTTGAGAGATAAAGCAGAAGGAAACTTGCTCAGGGCATATCATTTCTGTTCAGTTACATCCTCAGGATGTTACAATAAATAATTCAGACCATAAACACCTCCCATGTTGCACAGAGTCCCTCAGTTTGTAGTGGTTACAAAGAGAAAAAAATATCTCTAGATACAGAACTGTAGAGAAATGGCATGTCTATGCCCAGGATAGGAATAGCTCACAAATTAATGTGCTTAAGACATGTGAGGACATCATCCTACACCCCAATGAATTTGTCACGGTTGCCAATGCATTGCAAGAGGGCCTTGCACTACTTATCTAGCAGGAATCCCTCGCTTTCACAGGCAGGGTCCCTTCTTAAACTAGTCAGTAGCATTTCCTGCAAGACACACATCCCAGACCAGATCACAGAGTGACCTTTCTGGCACGGATCCTCTCAAAGAGGCACTCATTCAATGGAACATATTTTCCCAACTTTAGATCAAGAAAATATAACCGGTCTGATGTTTGATGAGGGTCAAATCCTTCTCTCTGTAAACGGGTTTTCTGGATTTTGAACGTGCCTTGGAAAAGAGAAAGAAAACACTAAAGTAAAAATTTTCAGAGCTGGAAACCCATGGAAATGGAGTTAGGAAGATAAATGTGAACCAACATAGTACTTGTTATTAGCGTTAAACTTAGGAGCCAGATACTTCTCACCACCATACACCAGAAGTAACTCCACTAGCTGGTATAAGACACGATGAATCAGGCCCTAGATCCCTTGGGATCAGTACAAAAGACAAATCACAATCCATTCATGGTATACGTGCTACAAACCCCATAGCTTTTGTTTCTTCTTTCTCCACCAACCTCTGACAGTACAGGATCTGTGCAATTTCAGTTGTGCATTGTGTTCTTGACCTAAGTTAGTGGTCACCAAACTGTGGGGCATGCACTCCTGAGGGGGGCATGGAGGAATGTTCAGGGGTTGGGAGGGGTAGCATGGTAGAGCCTGGGCCAGCCCCCATGGTGGTTGGGAAGGGAGTACTACCCAGCTCTGCTCTGCCCCAGCCCCAGCTGCACATCCAGTCCCAGCTCCCAGCTGCAGGCCCCTGGCTGCAGGCCCCCAGCAGAGGCCCCAGCCAGGGGTGGCAGGTTTGTAGAAATTTTGGTGGTGCCCAGAACCTGCCCCTCCCAAACTCCAACCCCTACCTGCCTAAGGCTCTGAGAGGAAGTTTGGGTGGGGGGAGGAGGTTTGGGGTGCAGGCCCTGGGCTGGGGCAGGGGAGTGGGGTGCAGGAGGGGTGCAGGCTCTGGGAGGGAGTTTGGGTGCAAAAGGGGTGAGAGGTTGGGCTCTGGGAGGGAGTTTGGGTGGGGGAGGGGGTCTAGGGTTCATGATGCAGGACGGGGCTCAGGGCTGGAGCAGAGGGTTGTGGGGGGTGAGGGCTCTGGCTGGGGCTGTGGGCTCTGGGGTGGGGCAGGGCTGGGGATGAGCTTGGGGTGCAGGCAGGCTGCCCTGGGGCTGGGGCCAGAGAGGACGACTCCCCCAGCCCTCTCGCCACCTGCAGCAGTGAGCTCTGAGGGAGGGGCCCCCCTCTCCCCCCTGGCAGCACACTCACCTTGTACCACTGTCATTGCACGTGTTCCATGGGCCCCTCTCAGGTCCAGGAAGCCCCCTCGCCTTCCCTGTGGTGGGTGCCGGGAGGGCTGCCATCACATGTGCCCCTCCTCCCCTGCTGCTGCCCCTCATTGTAGCCTCAATGGGGGTGAGGGATGGGTCTGCCCCTTGCCCAGCGTGGGGCAGGAGCGGTGACTGAAGGCAGGGGGGCCCCCTGTGCTGGTGGAGGGTCCCGCTGGAAAAGGGAAGGGTCCTAGGCAGAAGGGCAGGGTCAGGGCAGCCTGCCCTGCCACTGGTGGATGGGGCGCACTAGGACCCTGAATCAGCAGTTGATGCCGGAAGCCAGCAGGGTGGAGTCAGCCTGGGGCTGCAGGGGAGAGGCCAGGAGGCTCTGGGGGCCAGGGGAGGTGCGCAGGGGCAGCAAGTGGGAGCCAGGGGACACTTGGGGGAGGTGCAGGGGCGGGGGGGATTGCAGTCAGGGCCGGGAGAGAGACCTGGCCCCAAACATGGGTGGAGCTGGGCCCCAAATATTGCTGGAGCCCGGACACCATAGGCCCATACAACTCGCCGCCCCTGGCCCCAGCTCCAGCGCTGGCCCTGCTCCTGGCCAACGCCCAGCCACCGACTCCCAACCGTGGCGGGGGAGGAACTAGGTAAGGGGAGGGGCATGCAAACAAAAAAGTTTGGGGACCACTGCTATAGCCCAAACCTTCATTACAGGGACATTGTGAGACACTGTTCATGTTTGTAAAAAGACCTCAAGATGCAATGTGCAGTATATTGCAGGTGTTGTAAAAATGTAATATTTGGACTCCTCTAAGTGCTGTCCGTAGCACTGAATCCAAGTGGCAATGTTTTGAGGCATTCAGTGGCTCAGTTAAACCTATTTGCTGCTTTAAAGATTATGGTATGTGGAAAGAGTGGAGGTGGGAACGCTGATGCTTTAATTACAAGGTCAGTCTTTAGCTGTCACGTTGAAAATCTAACCAACATCTTCCTGGCTGCAATGACTGACAGCACATCCCTTAGAATAAGGCTGAGATACACCAGGAAGATCAGCCTTTTGATGCAGCTGGTAGTTACTGCACAGTGGTATTTACTTTTGCCATTTAATTTTCAGTTTGCAAGTCCATGTAGCTTCCGTCTAATAATTAATAAAGGCTCTTATTCAGGTTTGTAACTATTTCACAATCTCAATCTTGTGTCATACTGGTCTGTTGTTTCTGCCATCTAGAGTTGGTTGATATTTACTACGTGTGAGCTATGTAATTTCTTGCTTCCACTTCTGCAAAAGACTAAAAAAGAATTCTCCTGGAAAAGAGACAACAGCCACCTCTAAAGCTGTTTAATCAGCTGACCAGGCAGTTAGTCAGAGTATGAGAAAGCGTGAATGTTTGCAAAATCTCCATGAATGAGGGCAGATGATCAAGGCAGTAAATAGTCTGTGCAAGATGGAGTAACTAGGGCAATTATACTTCACACCTCAGTGGTTCAGGAGCCAAATTAGCAATCAACATTACCCAAAAGAGCCAGAGTCATGTGAATTCACTGTTTCATTTACTATAGTACTAGTCATATTCAAAAAGTATGACAGTGGAAATATTTAGTTTATATATGGAGGTAGTCAAACTGTTGCTTGGGAGCCTCATGCGGTTCTTTTACAGTTAAAGTGCAGCTCACAGAGCTCCCCATGCCCTCACTCCATTCTCCACTTACCAGACTAGGGCCGGAGGGAGTCTCGGGGCTTCTGCCCTTTGGGGAGAGGAGTCTCGGGGCTTCTGCCCCACAGAAGGTGACTGCCGGGGCTCGGGGGTTTCAGCAGGCGCAAGGCTGAAGCCCCGAGCCTTGGCAGGTGCGCCCTATGAGGCTGAAGCCCAGCTCTCAAACTTCTGAAGATTATCGCACGTGGCTCAGAGCGTCACTAAGTTTGGCCATCCCAGGTATGTATGTATATGTTATTCTCACAGCAAATAAGTTAATAACTTAAGCTGAAAACTTAATTGGTTAATAATATAGTAAAAGCATTCTGATTGGCTAATAATTAAATCACACAGTGTTTTAATATCAGGTGCTGCAAAGAGCTGCAGGAGACACATTAAAGAGCCACTTGCAGCTTACGAGCCGCAGTCTGAGTATCACTGAGCAAGAGGGTTGCGAGAGCCCCAGTGTGTGTTTAAATTCCTTCAGCAGATTACAAGGACCCTTTCAATTGTTTAATAGGTAGTTATATTTATATTCTCAAGCACTCTACTGTTGGCAAAAGGCTCCCACTGACCCATATATAGAGAGCTGGCCTATACCACAGCACTGAACTCAGAACAAGTATTAGAAAGCACAAAAATCATTTCCTCTGCAAAGGTCTCTTCAGTTAATGGCCTTGGTCCAGGTATTCTCTTGTATAAAACTCAACTACAGACATTATATCACTCATAGGGTTTATGTGCAAAATCCAGCAGAATCACAAGAAATCCATGAAAGAAAGGAAGACAGACACATGGCAGCAGCCAATTAACTCCAAATAAAACCAGCTGACTAAGTGCAGGTTTCTTATTGCTACAGAGCGCAATTAAAAGAGAGGCAACTTTGACACTTTCCAAGTTTGAGTTGAGTTCTGGGGTCTGAAAGTTACTGACACATGCACTGCTAACAAGAAAAGAACTTGCAAGCGACCCATCAGTACCTGTGGTATCAACTTGGGGCAGGAGACGAAGAAAGATGGGCCGTGCATAGGGAGGCAGCTCCTTCTGTAGTTCCTGATACAAAGCATTAGGACTCAGTTTAGCTTTTGGATCTGCTATTGCTGCCATTCCAGCTTTCCCTTCCACCCCTGAAATAAAACAATAGAACTCAATGTATAGGACAGAGAGAATGGTGCTGGATTGGGCTTTAGACACTGAGTACAGGTGTAAATACAGATACCCACCCAAACCTTACCCTTTGCTCCCTCAGTTGCAAGTGAGGGCAGCATGGCAGAGGCACCATGCTTTAACCACTGTGGTAGGGAACCCCTTGCAATTCTGATGGACTTGGAAGGAAACCACTTCCAGCCCTCCTCAGTCAAAAGTAAGGTCACAATGTCCTTATCTCAGAAAGCTAATCCAACTCAATCTTATTAAGATTCCTCCTCCACCCAGACTCAGTATGCGATAAAACCAAGGAGACTGAACCGCTATTTAATGGGAACTTTTCCAACCAGACACTTGCTTGAAACAGGTTTCAGAGTAGCAGCCGTGTTAGTCTGTATTCGCAAAAAGAAAAGGAGTACTTGTGGCACCTTAGAGACTAACAAATTTATTTGAGCATAAGCTAGCTGTAGCTCACGAAAGCTTATGCTCAGATAAATTTGTTAGTCTCCAAGGTGCCACAAGTACTCCTTTTCTTTTTGCTTGAAACAGTTTCCCTTTTCATAAAGGGCCTTTTCCTCTTGCTCATTGTAGCTTTCTCCACCTTTTATTTGTGCCCAGAGAATTTAAGAGCCATTTATGTTTTATAAATGCTCATTCTGTTCTGTATCAGTTCCCCACACCAGAGACCCAGACTTCATGATTGAGAGCTATGGGGAGGGAAAGCAGACAAGTCTCTCAGCATTGGAGTGGCAGCTCCCAAAGTTAGCCCAGTGACATCCCCATCCATCTCCAACCCCATCCCCCCCCCGGGGATTATACTAAGATGCATGTTCCTGTGTGGAATCAAACAGGAGCCTCAATGGAATCCTGAAGATTACTTTCACCAAGAGTTTCTGCTGAGCACAAATTATAAACAGGCTAAGACATCAAACACATGAGTCTCCTTCTTCCTATTTCTCCTCCTTAAAAAAAGCTCTTTCTTTTTAAGAACAAGTCATTATAAACCAAGGTGGAGAGCTTGCACTGAACACTCCAACACTGAGCTGCATTATCTGGAGATCAGAGCTCCCTGGGCACCCAGACAGATTACTTCTTAGCTGGATTCAACCACTAATGATCACACCTTTCCCCATGTGTATGGATCTCACCACAGCAGCATAAGTTACAAGTACTCATTAGCGAATTATCCCTGGGGCCTTCATTTCACTGCTCAGGATGAGTGCTGGCCAAATCAGACCACTCTGTTGCCCGCCTATCTTCCCCCATTTTGGGGCACCCTACTCCAGCAGAGATGGTCAATTTCAAATTGTCCTAGGGAAGGAGATACAAACTTGTATATCTGCCTGACTTGCCCCCCCACCCGAAAAGCTTGGAAGTTCTGGGTCTCCAGTTACCTGGTACCTCCACTCCATACACTGCAACATCTGTTTGACTGAGAATGTGACTCAGGATTCCCTCTACTTCCGTGGTGGAGACATTTTCCCCTCGCCACCGAAATGTGTCCCCACTGCGGTCTTTGAAGTACATGTAACCAAGTTCATCCATCACTAACACGTCTCCTGTGGGGGATAGAAGCCACAATCAATCTCAGTACTTGATTAAGGAGCACTAGGCCCTGCCTTTCAGCCCTTGAATATGCCATCTAGGTACAGCACATACAGTTAAAGAGAAGACTATTCCTACCTACCTCCCAAGGGTGTGGAGCTAAATCAGTGGCCATTTCCCCAGTGCCTACAGGATCTGCAGCTGGACCAGGATGAGGGAAAGAAACGAGAGAGAAAAGCTAAAGCAATAAGGGGTGGGGTAGAGAGAAACCATCCCTATGGGTTTTCTGTTTGTAGTTCATACATTCTATATTGAATCTAGAATACGACACAGATGGCAGCAGAACAAAACCCTAAGGTAAGATTTCTTGTCAGCCCCTACAAAGAGCTGATTAAACCCTGGGAGCTCTAAGAGCCATTTCCCCTGCCCAGTGACTGAAACATATTTGTGTTTAACACTGGTGAAGCCAGCACTTGTTCTGACAGTACCTGAAAGGTATGCCCGGTCCCCTTTTTGGAACACATTGCATGCTATCTTCTTATTGGTGGCACTCTCATTGACATAGCCATCAAACCTGCGCAAGGGGTCCTGCTGGTTTATTCTACCCACAAGGAGGCCTGGCTCCCCTAGAAAAAACAGGACAAGACCCCAAGAGATCACAACTGCTAACAAGACTGGCCATTATGCTGGCAGTTTTTGCAACACAGACTTACTTAATGCAGGTTACTATACTGATGTATGATGTATTTAGTTGAGCGGGGCTACTTTTGAAACAGAGACCTGGAGGTGAAAGGCTTCATATCCCTCCATTCGTTCCTTGAACCAGCTAGTGCCCATTTGTTATTCCTGTATAACAGTTAAAGCTTTGAGCATTTCGTGTACACAGTAACACTCACCTGGGCAGCAGGGGATGCAGAGCCCATTGGAGTCACGGATCAGCTCCATGGTGTCTTCATTTACCTTCACCAAGCGAATGGGATAAACATTGGGCAAAATCCGGCTGTTGAAACCACAGGCTCCAACCTTTCAAGAGATGGACCAAGACACATGAAGAAGTGAAGGGCTAACATGAATCACTTAGCATCAGAGTTGCATGTTCTTTGTTATATCTGGCTGTCTACCTTCTCCTAAAAAAGGTGTGGGTGGGAATTTTCTAATCATTCCCTATTAAAAAAGGAAATCATCCCCCACCACCAAGATGAGAATTTGTCCTGTAAAAGTGGTGCACACAAAAACAATCACAGATTTAGCTCCCTGCAGCCCAGTGATAGGTCCCAAAAGACACTATGTAGAACAGCCAAAAAAAAGGCAGAAAGTACATCTCTCTGTACTGTATCCCTCTTAGTATATATTTCTCTCCTTGCACTGTAGTCACCCACTGCGTACCTTTCCATCCAAGTTAGCAATGCTGCAATTACACTCTGTGGCTCCATAGAACTCCCCAATCTGTTTAATTCTGAAGCGCCTTGTAAAGTCTTCCCATATGGTAGGTCTCAATCCATTTCCCAGTGCTAGTCGTACGTGATGTTGTACTTCTGCCTCCCGTACTGGTTGGTTCAGAAGATACCTGCAGATCTCCCCAATATACTGAATAATCTGAGGAAGCAAACACAAATATAGATCAGTCTCCAGGAGATCTTTATGATGCCCTGGGAACAACTGAAACATGGATATAGAAAGGTAATCCCATAAATAATGTAGCTATCTCATTGCCTCCATTATTAAATTTATTGTGGTAATGCCCAGAAGCCTTAATCACAATTCGGTATCCTTGTGCTGGGTACTGCACAAATATAAAATAAAAGTCCATGCCCCAAAGTGCTTACACTCTAAACAGACCAAAGACAATGACAAGGAGTGAGGAGACAGGTACTGCATGCAAGCAAAGTGACTAGGGTGATGGGGGCATAGTGCTGGAGCCATTTCCTGAATACTGATTATGGTCCCTGGCGTGGAGCAAGGAAAGGAGTTAATATGACCAAAGCCATACAGAAATGGAAGGAAGGGGGATAATGTGTGGTAGGGAGGGAAGGATGGAGAAGAGCACAGAGGGTGAGGAAGTGGCAAGGCTGGCAGTAGAGGGACTGCCAAGAAGGGTGGGGAATGGAGGTTGGGCCAACAACCAATCAGCAGAGGGGAAATAATATCCAGCATTCAAATAAAGTGCAGTGTGCTGACAATACTGGTGTCCAAAGACCCTGCACGTACCACCCATTCTTGCAGCTGCTGCTGAGCAGCCCTGGTTGGCCTCACCCCAGAAAGTCCTGTTTTGCTTCCCCTAGCCATAGTTTGCATCAGAGGATCTCAGATAAGCCCCTCTCTCCTCACCCCTGGAGGAACCTGCTCTGCTCCTCCCCTACATTTGTTATCCTGAACTCCAGCGAAGCTCATGCCTGTCCAAAAAACGGGCTGCTCCTAATCATAAGGTCCCTTTAAGAGCAGGAGCTCATGGGAATGCTGCTTTTTGGGGTCAGAATGCAGTTAAAACTAGTTCAGAACAAGCATCTGGAGCCATGGCAATATGCAAAGAACTTTTAATACCAGCCTCTGAGACACGTAACAGTAATGCCAATGTGGGAGAAGAAAGATTTGTGATCAGTCCAGTCCTCCCCGTATTGTGCCTGTCATGCTACGTATCAAGCAAAGATCCTCCTGTAACAGATCTGCCTGCTATTAGAAGAGAGACAGTCATGTGTTTAAAGCCAGGATTTATCTTCTCTCTTAAGCTTCCACACAGCATCCAAAATAGACATCTGGAACAGGCTTTCTGTCCTTTCTCCTCCTCTTCATGTGCCAGCAACCCATTCTCTGATTGTCTAGCTCCAAAGAATATTTGAAGTCACTTCATGTGTGTATTATTAATTGCATTATTGCAAAAGTCAGAGGTGTTAGGGCTGGTGCTCTCATGTTTTATATCTATATGGAGGTTATGAATCTTATAATTCATTTTTCTATGTTGCATTTTAACAGGACTATAGATAAAACTCCAGTGGCAAATTAAGCTCACTGGAATTGTGAAGTGCAGGGGCATAATTTACCATGTCATCTCTATGCACCATATTTCCTGATATTCCTCTTTTGCTCATTTAGGAATGGACTGGCTAAAGATGTTAGACTGGTTGATGTTAGTCCAGCGGGTTAGTAAGCATGCTCTATATCATCAGGTGGGAAACTCAGATTCCACTTCTTGTCTTTGTCTCCTGTAGTCATCAGGACCTGAAAGCAACATAGATTTGGCAATGAAGGGCTTACAGTCTAATGTCTCATGGGTGGTGGAGGAGGTGAGGTGTGATGCTAACTGGAGAAGTAAGAGGGGCTACAGTTGAATGCTTGAGGTGGATGGCAGGGGAAAGTCAGAGCTGAGACCTGGAGATTCCCTGCTGAAGCTAGAAATAATCCCACTGCCCAAATCAATTTGCTTCCATAAACTCCAGGCTGCAGAGACATGGCAGAATTCAAGACACTGCTTACTGTGCATTTGTATTTTGTACAATCATCCCAAAAGCGACTGGCTGAGAATTTCTTCCTGATCACCACAGTGACGCCATGGATTAGACACTGGCCGACTCCCATGATGTTACCTGGAAGACAAAGAGGGGCAGAATATCAGTGCTGGCTCTGGCTTCAAACACTTTGGATAAATTCATTTACAGCAGTACTTGAAGGTCCTCAACAGCACCAGAAGCAACCTGGGCCCTGGAATAGGCAGCAATATTGTGAACTTTTGCATCCTAGGGAGGAAGCATACCTGCTGAGTGATATAGTGGCAGGCAGTTGTAGAGGATATCTTCAGGGTGCATTCTGTAGGCACAGTACCCAAAGGCAGCTATGCGGTAGTACCTGCAAGAACACAAGGGATGTTAAGGAATGGAAATGAACACAGCACTGAGTATCACTGAATGAAGAGCAGCTTCTCTTCAGCTCCTCACCTGCTGTGCACCACAATGGCAGCCTTTGGCATTCCTGTCGTGCCAGATGTGTAGATATAGAAGAGCCGATCTAGAGAACAGAAACACGAGCCAGGCATATGACAGATTCTCTTCAGCTGTTTAATCCCTTTTTCTGTGCAAGGCTAGGTTTTAGCTTTGCTCCTATCAGTGATCTGCTGATCACGAGTGACTGCTTTGATTTAGTGCTGGCACAGGAGAGTGTAAACTGATATGGTTGGCACAGAAGCCATATTACAGCCCTAGCGGAGAGAACCCTTGATGCCAGTAAACTTCACCCATAAAAACAAAGAGGGTGAAAGGCAGCCTCAATTCTAACCTTTAAATCAAGAATGCAGGGCCCTAAGGGCATGCACTTTTCTTCTCCCTTCTCCAGACTGCCTTGGAATTAGGCCAGCTGCCTGACTCAGATGCTACTGGGGAGATGAATCTAGAGGAAAGGTCACTTCAAATGGGGGCAGGATTGTCTAAGGCAAGCTACACTGTGAGGAGAAAGAGAATAGCACAGAGCAAGATTTTGGGGATTTTGTTAAGAATCCAGCAAGCTTGCATTACAAAACATCACGTTTCTCCATGCAGCAGGAGTTATTGATCCTACCGTAACAGTTACTGAAATGGGAGGAACACACTCACCAACAGTGTTACACATCTCACAGGTGTTACATAGCCTATTTCTGATTCTATTAAACATGAAACACTACTATCTAGCCAGTTCCCTTCCTCTCGTTCCTCCTCTTCTCCACAAGTAAAATAAAAAAAATAATAGAGGGCTGAGGTCATTAGTAATGAAACCAAACCGCACAGCCTACATATTAGGGGAAAATTGAGGGAATCTCTATAAACAGGAAAACCCTTCTTCACCTTTTCTAAATACGAGCAGGCTGCTCATCTGGTTTCTCTTGGGTTTTTAGACACACACAGTTATAGCAAGTCCTTTCTCTTTCGTCTGGATCTGGTACCAGCAATACTGATTGGAATTAAGCATCATGAGTAGCAGCACCCTCCTTCCCTCAGTTAGTAAGATGTATCCATTCTCTAAACCTAGGAAACCCTAAGAAGCCAATGAACTCCAGTGACAGATATTCACCCAGAATATATTAGTTAGGATGCTGCCTTTTGCCAACTTTTAGCCTCACTTTTCTCTTTTATACCTGGTGGTTCAAGTGGTGTTAGGATTACTCTCTCCTTCACTGCTTGCTTAGTTGCCCATTCAGTCATTACCATGTCCCAAAAGGAAGACTCCTTGAGTTCCAGGCCTCACACTTATACATGCATCACAGGAAAATAAGCTCACTGAGAAACTTACCATCTAAACCTTTGGCTTCAATCTGATCTGGCAGAGATTTCGATGCAGTACTCAGAAGAGGATCAAGGTATTTAGTCTCCACAGGGACAGAATCTGGGTTAAAATCTCCAGAGCAGAACTTCACCATGTTCTTGCCCAGCATCCCATTCACTTCAGATATTGCTGCAACACACAACTACCTCGGTTACAACAAGCACAATACTCTGGGCCACAACAACAACATTGCCAGTACTGACTCTTATTCTTTCTTTGCATCTAATAAGACATCTGCAATGCCAACACCAGAAAAGCCAGAGACTTAATTGAAATACTGAGATACCTATCCAAGTAATGATCAAATTACCATGACCTTGGTGTCCTAGATCCAACATGAGACCTTACTGCAAATTTAGGCAAAATTATCTTTTTATCCATTTTTGTTGCATGAGCTGCAGTTCAGCAGTCTAGAAGGATTTCAAGGCCAATGGTTCAAAGACACATTCAGAATCCCCGAATTAGATGTTAATAAACTGTGGAAGAAAGTTTAGTTCAACAGCAATATAATGCATCGTGTCCAATATAAAGAACAGCGTCCATAAACTTAAACTCATTGTATAGAGCAGTGGTTCTGAAATGAATTTTTGCTGTGGCTGCATGTGCAGCCACTGCAAATTCACAATGGCTGCAGTTTTTGACAGTTAAAATTATACTAGTGACACTCTAATCATGTTATTTGGAAGTGTCATGTAAATAAAATAATAAATCTTTTCAACGTAAAGAGTACGTACTTATTAATACCACAAAAGTTACACAGTTATTACAAAGTATGTCAAAGTATTTTTTTTAAAAGTTTGTTGCTACATGCCCCCAAAAGTTGTGGAGGCCACAGACGAAGTCCTTGGTGCTGCACTTGAGAACCACTGGCGTAGAGGACACACAATGTGAAGTTAACCAGAGATTATAAAACACAACAGGACAAGAAATGAATAAACCTAACATTACAGCAGTATATATGCCCAATGGCCTCTGATGGGATGTTAGATGGGGTGGGATCTGAGTTACTACAGAGAATTCTTTCCTGGATGTCTGGCTGGTGAGTCTTACTCACATGCTCAGGGTTTAGCTGATCGCCTTTTTTTGAAGTCAGGAAGGAATTTTCCTCCAGGGCAGATTGGCAGAGGCCCTGAGGGTTTTTCGCCTTCCTCTCCAGCATGGGGCACAGGTCACTTGCTTGAGGATTCTCTGCACTCTGAAGTCATTAAACCACGATTTGAGGACTTCACTAGCTCAGACATAGGTTAGGGGTTTGTTACAGGAGTGGGTGGGTGAGATTCTGTGGCCTGCATTGTGCAGGAGGTCAGACTAGACGATCATAATGGTCCCTTCTGACCTTAAAGTCTATGATTTTAGGATACAGATAACCTTCCTTTTCTGTGTGCACAGATGCAGAGCTCCTGGAGTGGGGAGTTTCTAATCCTCTTTACAGCTCCAAGGAGACCACACCTGACTAATGAACTCAGACGTGGGCAACTCAATACTAGGAAGACACTGACATAAGAGCAGAAGTAATATTTGTAGCTTCCCACAATACTACTCCTATCCATCATATTACAGACTTCTCCCCCTTTAGTAACTGATCAGCAGTGACTCAGTTTTCCCATTTTGTTCCCAGTGAAACCCAAATGAGGGAGGAAAGGAACCTCTCTAGGAAACATGCCCTAAGTCAGGGGTGTCCAACCTGAGCCTGAGGAGCCAGAATTTAATAATGTACATTGCCAAAGAGCCACAGTGATACGTCAGCATCCCCCCATCAACTCCCCCCAACCCCCTGCTCCCAATGCCTCCTGCCCACCGGCAGCCCCGCCGATCAGCGCCTCCCCGAACCTCCTGATCAGCTGTTTCGTGGCATGCAGGAGGTTTGGGGGGGATGGGGGAGGAGCGAGGGCACGGCAGGCTCAGGGGAGGGTTCAGGAAGGGATGGAGTGGGGGCAGGGCCTGGGGCAGAGCCAGGGGTTGCGCAGTGAGTACCCCACAGCACATTGGAAAGTTGGCGCCTGTAGCTCCAGCCCCGGAGTCGGGGCCTAGACAAGGAGCCGCATGTTAACGCCTGAAGAGCCGCATGCGGCTCCGGAGCCACAGGTTGGCCACCCCTGCCCTAAGTCTTTACTCAGAACTACTCCTAATTTCAGTGAGAACTTGCCTCAATCAGGACTAAGTAAGAACTTCAGGAGTTAGTCCTTAATGTGTGCCAACTCTCAGGTGTCTCACCTGCAGCCAGCTCTCCTCCAAAGATCACAGCCTTTGCCCCTGAGGTTGTCACACAGTAAACCAGAGAATCCAGACGCAAATTGAAGTTAATGAGAGCTGCCTCAATACCAACTTTTGCCATTCCAAGCCAGAGGCCCACGAACTCGGGACGGCTCTCCATGAAGATGGCAATGACATCACCCAGACGGAACCCCTGCTGGTAGAAGAAGTTAGCCACGGCATTGGAATACTCATCCAGCTGCCGGAATGTCCATTTCTCATCATTGGACTCATAGATCAGAGCCACTTTGTCAGGGTGCCTGCGGACGACATCGTGGAAGATCTTTGGAATAGTGTTTTTGGCTCGCTGATGTTTTCGCAACTCATACTTGACACGTATCAGCACTGAGAGACCACTGCAGCAAGGAGAGGAAAGTCATAATTCCAGCAGAAAGTACAACACCCCTCACATAGTTTAACATACAATCTGATATATTTTGACTCATGCTTCTACACTGCCGTATGCAACTTGAAAATTTCACTCACTCACCAGGGAAAAAAAAAATTTTTCCTGAAGAGTCGGGAGCCCCAATCTATTAATTTCTGCAGAATCTAAGGCTTGATGTTAAATAAAGCAAGTTTCTTTCTAGCCCTTATAGTTCAGCACTTCCAAATGTGACCAAGTGCAGTGCCATGTTCCTACAGTTCCTGGGCCTCTGCTGCCCCCAGGGCTTCTCCTGCAACTTCAGAGTGAAGTGAATAGACTCTCATCAGAGAGACAAGGTGGGAGAGGTAATATCTTTTATTGGACCAACTTCTGTTGGTGAGAGAGACAAGCTTTCAAGCTTACACGGCTCTTCCTCAGGTCTGGGAAACATACAGAGTTTCATAGCTAAACACAAGGTGGAACAGTTTGTTTAGCATAAGTAGTTAACACACTTCAAGGGACCTTTCAAGATGAAGTGGCCAGTTAACACCTTTCCAGTCATGGAAGGGAAGTGGGGGGGGGGGGGGGAGTGTCAGTTGATTATATATTGTTGTAATAAATCATAAATCCTGTGTGTCTATTGAGTCCAGGATTTCTGGTGTCTAGCGGAGTAAAGAATTTAAATTCCCAGGCTCCTCTTTTGTAGGTGTTGTGCAGGTTTCCTTTGAGGATGAGGACTGAGAGTTCAGTGCATTAAAATGCCCCAACAATTACTATGTGGGTGAAATGAGACAAATCACTACACTCTGGAATGAACTCACAGAAAAATTATAAAAGACAAACACCATATCATCTATAGGTGAACACTTTTCACAAAGCTATCACTCTATATCTGACCTCTCAGTCCTCATCTAGTGATGGCAAAAATCTAGTGAGCCATGAAATATCCTTACAAAATTAGGAGGATGCATAACAACACAAAATGAAAATCTCTATTGGTTACTTAGCTGATGGGAACAGATTATATATTTATACACCAGTTTTATTTGACCTCAAGCCTCAAGACTTCTTGGGTCTGACTTGTCTATTTCTCTTTGTTATTCTGGATGCCAATAAAGTGGGAGATTTTTATCAGGATAAACACTGAGGCTACCTCTACACTACAGACTTACAGCTGCGCCGCTATAAGGTCTCCCACGTAGCCACTTTTTGACGGCAGGAGAGAGCTCTCCTGCCAGTATAATTAAACCAACCCCAACGAGCAGCCTTCTGCCTGCATAGCACTGTTCACACCAGCACTTTTGTCAGTGAAACTTATGTCAGTCAGGGGTGTGTTTTTTCACATCCTTGACCGACAAAAGTTTTGCTGACAAAAGTGCTAGTGTAGGCAAGCATGAGTTCATAGCGGAACTCTATAGTTTCTCTCAGAGATGCCTCCGGATCCTAAGGCCAGTCTTCCAAAAAGAAAGAAAAACACACATTCCACGGAGGAGCCTGACTCATAGGCTATTGGCCTGAGCCAGCTAAAGCACTGTTCTCTAATTGAAAGTCTGGACCACTGCTGTCCCATACAGAACGATTGCTGGCTATATTTCTGTTATGTTGGAGAGACAGAGAGCACCACAGCCAGCCTCTTTAGACACTTAGATACACACAGACCCCCCCCAGACAATCCACAGCAAAGTTAATTTGAATACCTTAACCAAATTAAAAAAAGACATGTTGACAGAAGACATGGATGAGACGACATTACAGATCCTTATTTTAAGGATTTCATTTAGGGGGACTAGAAAACAGGAAGCTTGCTTGCTTTCTCAACAAGGAAATAATTGCAAATACATTTTGTTTTAGAACAACTCTTGCTTCCCATAACATGCTTTGCAATGTCCTAGTGTTATGGTATCTGCTCAGTAATTTGCAGATCCTGTGGGAACACACAAAAGTATTTCCATAATTTCATAAAGAAAGTTTAAAAACAAAACCACAGCTTGGCCATGTAGCATTAACTCATAGTCTGAGCTTTAACAGAACAGAGGCAGACTTCCCATGTAGAAAAGCCATACAATTGTGATTGGGGATGTTGTTTCTTGTCAGAGAAAAGCCTCCAGTGTATTGCTCTTCGTATGCAATCTTCTTACCATTCAGACCCCTAAACTGTTCCAGGAATGGTGGTGAAAGATGGTCTCTTGATGCTGCCAAATTAAGACTGTGAGGGAGGGAGAGGATAAAACAATAGTCTACAAATAACTGGAGGAAGCAAACACTAAAGGGGGGAGGGAAGAGATTGTTTAATGATTTATGAGGGAGCTTAACTAGAAGTTAATGGATAAAATGAACAGAGGAAAAATTTAGGCAGAGTAACTGAAAATCCACGGACTGTGAAATCTACTAGACCTTGGAATAGTCTCTCAAGGAAAGGAGTGGTCTCTTCTGATTTCTCTAGTTTCTATTACATCGGTTACGGGGCAGGAATTCATTTCCTAAAATGAACAGGAGTACTTGTGGCACCTTAGAGACGAACAAATTTATTAGAGCATAAGCTTTCGTGCCCACGAAAGCTTATGCTCTAATAAATTTGTTCGTCTCTAAGGTGCCACAAGTACTCCTGTTCTTTTTGCAGATACAGACTAACATGGCTGCTACTCTGAAACATTTCCTAAAATGTAACTCTGGATTCTTCACACCTATATTGTTTTGTTTCTGTTGAAGACACTCATGGTTTGTCTCAATTTCTATACTTATTGTAATTTCTCAATAGGCAGAGAATTAAATATGCTAACATACTACCATAGCATCAACACCCAAATGAGAATACCCACCTGGACCCTGCTTTCCTAAGGGGGAGGAAGGTGGTGGCTGTATTTTCTCTACCATCAAATAGGAAATAGTTGTGCAACAGGAGTTTGCAAGAAGCCCCAAAAAGTTGAAAGGTAATTTATTACCAGCACTGTAAAAGCCTTACATCCCCATGACTGTCAACAGCAGGAACCCTGGTCAGCAAAGCCGTAGGATGGAGGAAGGGGTTGTTTTAGAAACAAGCTGCAGGCATTTTGTGAGACTGAGCTGGCCTTTCATGGTGACCCTATACTGAGCTGTGCCAGAGACAGAACAGAAGAGCCTTTTCACTTGTTAGCTACCCTTTTCACATTTTGAAGGGGCTTTATTCTCTCTATTTATTTTCTGCCATTATTCCTCACTTGCCATGCAATCAGGAGGAAACAGTCCTTCAAAAGTCCAGTGACAGCCACAGTAAAGCTAGGCAGTCTCTGGTGATCACAAAAGCCCTAAATCCTTTAGCACAAAGGAGTTCCCTCACAGAAGCCCAAGAGGCACAGAACTAAGTGAGACACTCATTAGAGTGTCTCTGGCTGCCCCAGGCGGTAGGGGAGAGACTAGAGACTGATGTATGAATCACAAATTATTATTTTTTACAATCTATTAACTTAATATTGACTGACTGTCCCTTTAACTTTAGCAAGAACAAGATATTTTGCTTCTGTAACACTTTCCACGCACTTTAACAAATGTTTTACAAACCTCTTGTTACATTTCACAATCAGAACATTTCCTTAGTGCAAGTCCTCATTTTGAGCCATTCAACTTATCTGTGTTTCTAGATAAACTAAGGTTTCAGAGTAGCAGCCGTGTTAGTCTGTATTCGCAAAAAGAAAAGGAGTACTTGTGGCACCTTAGAGACTAACAAATTTATTTGAGCATAAGCTTCCGTGAGCTACAGCCCACTTCATCGGATGCATTCACAATGGAAAATACAGTGGGGAGATTTATATACATAGAGAACATGAAACAATGGGTGCTACCATACACACTGTAGCCAGAAAGAAAAGGAGTACTTGTGGCACCTTAGAGACTAACAAATTTATTTGAGCAAAAGTTTATGCTCAAATAAATTTGCTAGTCTCTAAGGTGCCACAAGTACTCCTTTTCTTTTTGCGAATACAGACTAACAGGGCTGCTACTCTGAAAACTGTAACCAGAGTGATCACTTAAGGTGAGCTATTACCAGCAGGACAGCGGGGGACGGGGGGAACCTTTTGTAGTGATAATCAAGGTAAGCCATTTCCAGCAGTTGACAAGAACTCTGAGGAAGAGTATGTGTGTGTGTGTGTGGGGGGGGGGGAATAAACATGGGGAAATAGTTTTACTTTGTGTAATGACCCATCCACTCCCAGTCTCTATTCAAGCCTAAGTTAATTGTATCCAGTTTGCAAATTAATTCCAATTCAGCAGGCTCTCGTTGGACTCTGTTTTTGAAGGTTTTTTGTTGAAATATTGCCACTTTTAGGTCTGTAATCGAGCGACCAGAGAGATTGAAGTGTTCTCCAACTGGTTTTTGAATGTTCTAATTCTTGACATCTGATTTGTGTCCATTTATTCTTTTACGTAGAGACTGTCCAGTTTGACCAATGTACATAGCAGAGGGGCATTGCTGGCACATGATGGCATATATCACATTGGTAGATGTGCAGGTGAATGAGCCTCTGATGGTGTGGCTGATGTGATTAGGCCCTATGATGGTGTCCCCTGAACAGATACGTGGACACAGTTGGCAAAGGGCTTTGTTACAAGGATAGGTTCCTGGGTTAGTGGTTCTGTTGTGTGGTTGCTGTTGAGTATTTGTTTCAGGTTGGGGGGCTGCCTGTAAGCAAGGACTGGCCTGTCTCCCAAGATCTGTGAGAGTGACGGGTCGTCCTTCAGGATAGGTTGTAGATCCTTGATGATGCGTTGGAGAAGTTTTAGTTGGGGGCTGAAGGTGATGGCTAGTGGCGTTCTGTTATTTTCTTTGTTGGGCCTGTCCTGTAGTAGGTGACTTTTGGGTACGCTTCTGGCTCTGTCAGTCTGTTTCTTCACTTCAGCAGGTGGGTATTGTAGTTGTAAGAATGCTTGATAGAGATCTTGTAGGTGTTTGTCTCTGTCTAAGGGGTTGGAGCAAGTGCGGTTGTATCGTAGAGCTTGGCTGTAGACAATGGATCGTGTGGTGTGGTCTGGATGAATGCTGGAGGCATGTAGGTAGGAATAGCAGTCAGTAGGTTTCTGGTATAGGGTGGTGTTTATGTGACCATCGCTTATTAGCACCGTAGCGTCCAGGAAGTGGATCTCTTGTGTGGACTGGTCCAGACTGAGGTTGATGGTGGGATGGAAATTGTTGAAATCATGGTGGAATTCCTCAAGGGCTTCTTTTCCATGGGTCCAGATGATGAAGATGTCATCAATGTAGTGCAAGTAGAGTAGGGGCATTAGGGGACAAAAGCTGAGGAAGCGCTGTTCTAAGTCAGCCATAAAAATGTTGGCATACTGTGGGGCCATGCGGGTACCCATAGCAGTGCCGCTGATTTAAAGGTATACATTGTCCCCAGATGTGAAATAGTTATGGGTGAGGACAAAGTCACAAATTTCAGCCACCAGGTTAGCCGTGACATTATCGGGGATACAGTTCCTGACGGCTTGTAGTCCATCTTTGTGTGGAATGTTGGTGTAGAGGGCTTCTACATCCATAGTGGCCAGGATGATGTTTTCAGGAAGATCACCGATGTATTGTAGTTTCCTCAGGAGGTCAGTGGTATCTCGAAGATAGCTGGGAGTGCTGGTAGCGTAGGGCCAGAGGAGGGAGTCTACATAGCCAGACAATCCTGCTGTCAGGGTGCCAATGCCTGAGATAATGGGGCATCCAGGATTTCCAGGTTTACGGATCTTGGGTAGCAGACAGAATACCCCAGGTCGGGGTTCCAGGGGTGTGTCTGTGTGGATTTGTTCTTGTGCTTTTTCAGGGAGTTTCTTGAGCAAATGCTGTAGTTTCTTTTGGTAACCCTCAGTGGTATCAGAGGGTAATGGCTTGTAGAAAGTGGTGTTGGAGAGCTGGCTAGCAGCCTCTTGTTCATATTCCGACCTATTCATGATCATGACAGCACCTCCTTTCTCAGCCTTTTTGATTATGATGTCAGAATTGTTTCTGAGGTTGTGGATGGCATTGTGTTCTGCACGGCTGAGGTTATGGGGCAAGTGATCTCTATCAAGCATTCTTACAACTACAATACCCACCTGCTGAAGTGAAGAAACAGACTGACAGAGCCAGAAGCGTACCCAAAAGTCACCTACTACAGGACAGGCCCAACAAAGAAAATAACAGAACGCCACTAGCCATCACCTTCAGCCCCCAACTAAAACCTCTCCAACACATCATCAAGGATCTACAACCTATCCTGAAGGACGACCCGTCACTCTCACAGATCTTGGGAGACAGGCCAGTCCTTGCTTACAGGCAGCCCCCCAACCTGAAACAAATACTCAACAGCAACCACACAACAGAACCACTAACCCAGGAACCTATCCTTGTAACAAAGCCCTTTGCCAACTGTGTCCACGTATCTGTTCAGGGGACACCATCATAGGGCCTAATCACATCAGCCACACCATCAGAGGTTCATTCACCTGCACATCTACCAATGTGATATATGCCATCATGTGCCAGCAATGCCCCTCTGCCATGTACATTGGTCAAACTGGACAGTCTCTACGTAAAAGAATAAATGGACACAAATCAGATGTCAAGAATTAGAACATTCAAAAACCAGTTGGAGAACACTTCAATCTCTCTGGTCGCTCGATTACAGACCTAAAAGTGGCAATATTTCAACAAAAAACCTTCAAAAACAGAGTCCAACGAGAGCCTGCTGAATTGGAATTAATTTGCAAACTGGATACAATTAACTTAGGCTTGAATAGAGACTGGGAGTGGATGGGTCATTACACAAAGTAAAACTATTTCCCCATGTTTATTCCCCCCCCACACACACACACACATACTCTTCCTCAGAGTTCTTGTCAACTGCTGGAAATGGCTTACCTTGATTATCACTACAAAAGGTTCCCCCCGTCCCCCGCTGTCCTGCTGGTAATAGCTCACCTTAAGTGATCACTCTGGTTACAGTGTGTATGGTAACACCTATTGTTTCATGTTCTCTATGTATATAAATCTCCCCACTGTATTTTCTTCCACTGAATGCAAATTAAACCTTGAAATATTCAAACTTAATGACACAAAACCAATTTATTATAAGTTCTTACTCTAAGCACCTTTCCTAACATTTCAGGAATTATAAGGTGGAAAGGTTTCAGCTAGGGTCCAGGAACATTATAGCCTCCGTAGGTATGTTTCCAACACTCTAGGTCATAATTCTCCTGCTATGTTGCTAATGCAAGTTGTTAGAGTTGAAATAGATACAGATTTATTGTTAGTAGTGAAAGGTTATTTTATGGAAACACAAAACCAACACATTACAGAATAAGATTAAGGCCCACAAAGCAATACTTACAAGAGATCCCTCAGAGCTGTCTTAAAGATGATACGGAGAAACCTCCATCCTCCGCTGCCAATGTAAACACCCAATGTGGCTGCCAGACTCCATGACCAGGGCACACCAAAAAAACGCATAAGCCCAAGCGAGCCCAGGGAAGCAGTGCAAACCCCAATCATGTGCATTCTAGAAAGAGAGAGAAGTTTAAATATGATCACTGCCAGACTCGACCCAGACCCCCTAACTGACCACAAACAAAAGTGCAGGGATACATCCCAGAAAGCAGATGCACAGAGCACTGTCCCCTCTAAGCTGTGCACGTGTGCGCACACACTCAGATCCTAAACCCTGCGCACACAGCGAAGCACCAAGCACACAAAAAATGAAATACTACATTGGAGCCAGGCCAAAATATCATTTACGGACGACTTGACAGTGTTCAAAAGTATTTCGTTCCAGCTACTACTAGATTCTACTAGCTGGCAAGGGGGGGAAAGGAAAGGTGGTTAAATTTCCTTTTTTCTAAGTATTTAAAAATTACATTTATAAAATAACATGGTGTAAAACTATTATTATCACAAATTGCAAATAAAAACTTTTTAAATGCATAAGCATTTTACTCGCTTGGGCACATCTGCCTCATGGTGCACAAATTTGAACTCTGCTTCAAAAATTTGCACAGAAGAAATTTTTTCCGCACACAGCCCCGGTTACCTGCTGCGGTGCGGGCGGACCTCCTCGCACCCCCCGCCCAGCTCCCCTCCGCTCCGCCTCCCTGGGCCTGAGCATGAAGCCACCACTTGCTTCTCAGCCCCACCCCCGGCTTCCCACACGAACAGCTGATTTGCAGGAAGCCAGGAGTAGGGGGGCGGAGAAGCAGAGTGGGGCGGTGCGTTCAGGGGAGGAGGCAGAAGCGGAGCGGAGGTGAGCTGGGGCCGGGTGCGGGGCTGCCGGTAGGCGCTCTGCACCCACCAAATTCTCCCCGTGGGGGCTCCAACCTCAGAGCACCCACGGAGTTAGTGCCTAAGGGGCCACTTTTGATGTGATCAGTGGAGGGAGCGGCCGCTCCCCCTGCTCCTCCCTAGCTATGCTACCCCACTCCTAGGAGCCAGAGGGACCTGCCGGATGCTTCCTGGGAGCCGCCCCAGGTAAGCACCACAGGGACTCCCCACCTCGCCCCCTGGCAGGTCCCTCTGGCTCTTAGGGGCAGGGTGGGGTGGGCATCCACTACGGTGGCCCACGAGACCCTCCTGCCCAGTTCTGGGGGCAGTCGGGGGATGGGGTGGATGGGGCAGGGGTCCCAGGTGGGGGGCATCAAGGAACATGGGAGGTTGGATGGGGCAGGAGTCCCGGGGGGCGGGGGTAGGCCACGACCCCTTTGTGCGGTGAGGAGGGAACCAAACGTTAAGATTTTGGCAGCTCATCACTGGTCACAGGCCAAAATTATTACAACCCAGAACAGCTTTGAAATAGCAGTTTTCCAAACTAAATGAGGACATTTTGATACAGAATCTGGATTTAATTATATTTATTTCAATTACCAAAAAGACAAAAAATCATCACCAAACAAAATATTTTCTATGTGTCTAAAACTTGGTAAAAGTGGATGGCTTAAATGTATACCCCAAATTAAAAAACACAGTAAAAGAACTAAAAGAGAGCCAGCGTGGCTTATCAACCATGTAAAAGAAGCAGTGAGAGAGAAAAAGGCTTCTTTTTAAAAGTGGAAGTCAAATCCTAGTGAGGTAAATAGAAAGGCCAAATTAAATGTAAAAATGTAATAAGAAAAGCCAAAAAGGAGTTTGAAGAACAGCTAGCCAAAAACTCAAAAGGTAATAACAAAATGTTTTTTAAGTACATCAGAAGCAGGAAGCCTGCTAAACAACCAGTGTGACCCCTGGACGATCGAGATACAAAAGGAGCACTTAAAGACGATAAAGTCATCGCAGAGAAACTAAACGAATTCTTTGCTTCAGTCTTCACAGCTGAGGATGTTAGGGAGAATCCCAAACCTGAGCCATCTTTTATAGGTGACAAATCTGAGGAATTGTCACAGACTGAAGTGTCTCTAGAGGAGGTTTTGGAATTAATTGAGAAACTTAACAGTAACAAGTCACTGGGATCAGATGGCATTCACCCAAGAGTTCTGAAAGAACTCAGTTGTGAAATTCTGAAACTATTAACTATGGTTTGTAACCTGTCCTTTAAATCAGCTACTGTACCCAATGACTGGAAGATAGCAAATGTAACGCCAATATTTAAGAAGGGCTCTAGAGGTGATCCTGGCAATTACAGACCAGTAAGTCTAACGTCAGTACTGGGCAAATTAGTTGAAACAATAGTAAAGAATAAAATTATCAGACACGTAGAAGAACATAAACTGTTGTGCAAAAGTCAACATGGTTTCTGTAAAGGGAGGTCATGTCTTACTAATCTATTAGAGTTCTTTGAGAGGGTCAACAAACATGTTGGACCCAAGGGGGATCCCAGTGGACATAGTGTATTTAGATTTCCAGAAAGCCAAGGTCCCTCACCAAAGGCTGTTCTATAAATTAAGTTGTCATGGGATAAGAGGGAAGATCCTTTCATGGACTGAGAACTGGTTAAAAGAGAGGGGAAAAAAGGTTTAGGAATAAACAGTAAATTTTCAGAATGGAGAGAGGTAACTAGTGGTTCCCCAAGGGTCAGTCCTAAGATCAATCCTATTCATTTTATTCATAAATGATCTGGAGAAAGGGGTAAACAGTGAGGTAGCAAAGTTTGCAGATGATACTAAACTGCTCAAGACAGTTAAGACTAGGGGTCTCAAACATGAGGCCCACTGGGCTATTTCCTGCAGCCCGCCAAGCAGCCTGCACCCCCGGGCCTACTTCCAGGCCAGGGGTGGGCAAACTACAGCCTGCAGGCCGAATCCGGCCTGCGTGATTGCCCCCCGTGGCCCCGCCAGCCCCGCGCTGCTCCCTGAAGCGGCCGGCACAACGTCCCTGCAGCGGGGTGGGTGGGGAGGGGCTCCTTGCATTGCCATGGCTTCCAGACACCGCCCCCCGCATCTCCCATTGGCCGGGAACAGGGAACCATGGCCAATGGGAACTTCGGGGGAGGTATCTGGAGGAGCAGCAAGGCAGAGCACTGAGCCTTGTGCCCTCGCAGGGACATGGTTCCGGCTGCTTCCAGGAGCAGACCAGCGCAGGGGCCGGGGTCCAGGGCAGGCAGGCAGGGAGCCTGCCCTGGTCCCAGTGCGTGCCGCTGCCACCCCGGAGCCCGCACCCCAAACTCCTCCTGCACCCCACACCCCAACTCCCTGCCCCCCAACCCCCGCCGCACTCCACACCCCTCCTGCACCCCAACCCCATGCTCTGAGCCCCCCGCCACACCCTTCACCCTGACCCCCTGCTGCACCCCAAACCCCTGTCCTGAGCCCCCTGCCACACCCCACACCTCTCCTGCACCCCCTGGGGGCGGGGAGGGGGAAGAGTTAGGGTGGGGACTTAAGGGAAGGGGGTGGAATGGGGGCAGGGAAGGGGTGGGAAGAGGCGGGCCCTCATGGAAGGCTTGGGGGTCAGTGATGTGGCCCTCGGGCCAATGCACTAGTCCTCATGTGGCCCTCATGCTCATTTGAGTTTGAGACCCCTGGTTAAGACCAAAGCAGACTGTGAAGAACTTCAAAAAGATCTCACAAAACTAAGTGACTGGGCAACAAAATGGCAAATGAAATTTAATGTGGATAAATGTAAAGTAATGCACATTGGAAAAAATAACCCCAACTATACATACAATATGATGGGGGCTAATTTAGCTACAACTAATCAGGAGAAAGATCTTGGAGTCATTGTGGATAGTCCTCTGAAGACGTCCACGCAGTGTGCAGCAGTGGTCAAAAAAGGAAATGGGATGTTAGGAATCATTTAAAAAGGGTTAGAGAATAAGACGGAGAATATCTTATTGCCGTTATATAAATCCATGGAACACCCACATCTTGAATACTGCGTACAGATGTGGTCCCCTCATCTCAAAAAAGATAGACTGACATTAGAAAAGGTTCAGAAAAGGGCAACTAAAATGATTAGGGGGTTGGAACGGGTCCCATATGAGGAGAGATTAAAGAGGCCAGGACTTTTCAGCTTGGAAAAGAGGAGACTGGGGGGGGGGTATGATAGAGGTCTATAAAATCATGAGTGATGTGGAGAAAGCGAATAAGGAAAAGTTATTTACTTGTTCCCATAATATAAGAACTAGGGGCCACCAAATGAAATTAATGGGTAGCAGGTTTAAAACAAATAAAAGGATATTCTTCTTCACTCAGCACACAGTCAACCTGCGGAACTCCTTGCCTGAGGAGGTTGTGAAGACTAGGACTATAACAGGGTTTAAAAGAGAACTGGATAAATTCATGGAGATTAAGTCCATTAATGGTTATTAGCCAGGATGGGTAAGGAATGGTGTCCCTAGCCCCTGTTTGTCACAGGGTGGAGATGGATGGCAGGAGAGAGATCACTTGATCATTACCTGTTAGGTTCACTCCCTCTGGGGCACCTGGCATTGGCCACTGTCGGTAGACAGGATACTGAGCTGGATGGACCTTTGGTCTGACCCAGTATGGCCATTATTATGTTCTTATGCTATTAGTCAATGAATTTGGGATGGGATTGGTGTGCCTATCATCTTGTGATGAAGGAGTCTCAGAAACATGTATATCTTAGAGTTTTATATTGCCACCCACTACCACAGTAACTGAGCACCTTTCATGTGAAGTCAATAGCAACAGCAAAATCCCTATTATACTTCATGGAATCTCTCGCACTTCTCCCTTCTCAAGGTAAAAACTCTGCTTGAGGTAGGATTTGTTGAGATTTTTTTTTAGGTTTTATGAATTTCCACTATATATTGATGGCAAGGGTTTACGTAAGAATGACCATACTGGGTCAGACCAATGGCCCATCTAGCCCAGTATCCTATCTTCCGACAGTAGCCAATGCCAGGTGCTTCAGTGTGGATGAACAGAACAGGCAATCATCAAGTGATCCAGCTATTGGATAGAAAGCAGTGTCAGAGTTGCAAGTGTCCTCCTTATAGTGAAAAAGCACTAGGAACTTTTGTAGTACCATGAATAGGGGGGAAAAATCCCATTGTAGCACCCATCCCATCCCCCAGTGCAGATGAGGAGCAGGGATGTGCATTATTTCCACCACGGGGTGGGCGGGGGGTAGGCGGGTGCAGGGAAAGTTTCCAGCATCTACAAGAGGCAGAGTAAGAGGGACATGTGAGAAAAATCCTCTCCAGTGCCAATGGGAAACATCATCCAGACATTCATGTGGCTGCTTACACTATTCCAGGATGCTTCTTGCCCATCATAGGTATTGGTCTAATCCCTAGTATGGTCCACTCCTCACAGGTACCCTAGTCACTGCCCTAGACCGTTCAGGCATCTTATCACCCTCTCCGAGACACCACATGGGATCTCTCAGACTTCACACCCAGAAACTATGCCTCCCAACCCTCCCCACATCCACCACTGCGTCAGCCCCTTCAGGTTATATCCCCCCTCCCAAAGGGGTATGTCAGCACCCCTCAGATCTCACATACCTCTAGACATCATGCCAGCCTTACTCCTTCACAATCTCAAACCTCATCCATGCACCCTGCCACTATGTTAGGGCCCTCCCACACCTTCCCTCCTAAGATCATGTCAGTTGGATTACTGAGCCTACCCCCATACTCCATTCCCTAGGGACCATGCCAAACCCCAACCCTCAAACTCAAACCCCTCCAGACCCACAGAGCCACCCACCCAGGGACACCATGTTCAGACCCACAGAGCCAGCCCTAAAGAAACTGCCACTTCTCCCTGATCTCAACCCCCACCCACTACTGTATCAACTACAGTGCCCAGGCCCCTGACATTTACCCACTAGGGTTCCTAGGTCAGCCCCGCCATCTCTACCCCCAAACCTCTACCCACCGCCCCCGGGGCAGCCCCGCCACCTCTATCCCCGGCCCTGTGCCAGCCCCCCCCGCCCCCCGACATCCACCCGCCACCCCCGGGACAGCCCCGCCACCTCTATCCCCGGCCCTGTGCCAGCCCCCCCGCCCCCCGACATCCACCCGCCACCCCCGGGACAGCCCCGCCACCTCTATCCCCGGCCCTGTGCCAGACCCCACCGACATCCACCCGCCACACCCGGGACAGCCCCACCACCTCTATCCCAAGCCCTGTGCCAGCCCCCCCCCGCCACCCACCCACCACCCCCAGGGCAGCCCCGCCACCTCTATCCCCGGCCCTGTGCCAGCCCCCCCCCCCCGACATCCACCCGCCACCCCCAGGGCAGCTCCACCACCTCTATCCCCGGCCCTGTGCCAGCCCCCCCCCCGACATCCGCCCGCCGCCCCCGGGGCAGCCCCGCCACCTCTATCCCCGGCCCTGTGCCAGTCCCCACCCCCGACATCCACCCGCCGCCCCCGGGGCAGCCCCCCACCTCTATCCCCGGCCCTGTGCCAGCCCCCACCCCCGACATCCACCCGCCGCCCCCGGGGCAGCCCCGCCACCTCTATCCCCGGCCCTGTGCCAGTCCCCCCCCCCCCCGACATCCACCCGCCGCCCCCGGGACAGCCCCACCACCTCTATCCCAAGCCCTGTGCCAGCCCCCCCCCGCCACCCACCCACCACCCCCAGGGCAGCCCCGCCACCTCTATCCCCGGCCCTGTGCCAGCCCCCCCCCCCGACATCCACCCGCCACCCCCAGGGCAGCTCCACCACCTCTATCCCCGGCCCTGTGCCAGCCCCCCCCCCGACATCCGCCCGCCGCCCCCGGGGCAGCCCCGCCACCTCTATCCCCGGCCCTGTGCCAGTCCCCACCCCCGACATCCACCCGCCGCCCCCGGGGCAGCCCCCCACCTCTATCCCCGGCCCTGTGCCAGCCCCCACCCCCGACATCCACCCGCCGCCCCCGGGGCAGCCCCGCCACCTCTATCCCCGGCCCTGTGCCAGTCCCCCCCCCCCCCGACATCCACCCGCCGCCCCTGGGGCAGCCCCGCCACCTCTATCCCCGGCCCTGTGCCAGTCCCCCCCCCCCGACATCCACCCGCCGCCCCTGGGGCAGCCCCGCCACCTCTATCCCCGGCCCTGTGCCAGCCCCCACCCCCGACATCCACCCGCCGCCCCCGGGGCAGCCCCGCCACCTCTATCCCCAGCCCTGTGCCAGCCCCCCCGCCGCCCCCGGGGCAGCCCTGCCACCTCTATCCCCGGCCCTATGCCAGCCCCCACCCCCGACATCCACCCGCCGCCCCTGGGGCAGCCCCGCCACCTTTATCCCCGGCCCTGTGCCAGCCCCTCCCCCCCCCCCCCCAACATCCACCCGCCACCCCCGGGGCAGCCCCACCACCTCTATCCCCGACCCTGTGCCAGACCCCCCCGACATCCACCCGCCGCCCCCGGGGCAGCCCCGCCACCTCTATCCCCGGCCCTGTGCCAGCCCCCACCCCCGACATCCACCCGCCGCCCCCGGGGCAGCCCCGCCACCTCTATCCCCGGCCCTGTGCCAGCCCCCCCGACATCCACCCGCCGCCCCCAGGGCAGCCCCGCCACCTCTATCCCCGGCCCTATGCCAGCCCCCACCCCCGACATCCACCCGCCGCCCCCGGGGTAGCCCCGCCACCTCTATCCGCGGCCCGGTGCCAGCCCCCCCCGACATCCACCCGCCGCCCCCGGGGCAGCCCCGCCACCTCTATCCCCGGCCCTGTGCCAGCCCCTCCCCTCCCCGACATCCACCCGCCACCCCCAACCCGGGGGACACCGCGCTCACCCGAACCTTTGCCGAGCTCCGACTCCCCCTCCCCGCTACCTGGCCACACTCCGACGGCTTCTGCCCGCGCGCCAGCCGCAGCCCCGCCCCGGAAACAGCCCGAGCTCCGCCCGCGAAGGGCGGCCCCGAGAGGCGCACAGCCAGGCCATAGAGAGGGCGGCTAGAGTGGCCGGTGAGGGCGCACAGAGAGCCGCGGGGAAAAGCTGCGGGCAGAGCGAGCTCGGGACGGGAGGAGCACAGGAGCCGGGGGAAGGGGACAGAGGAGCTGGAGGGGGGAACATAGTGAGCCTGGGGTGGGGGTTAGTGAAGCTGCAAGGAGGGGATAGAGAGGTTGGAGGGAGGAGCACGGGGAGGGGTAGGAAGGAACATAGACAAGCTGGCGGGGGAGGGTTGGAGGGAGGAGCATAGAGAGCTGGCGTGGTGGGGGATAGAAGGGCTGGAGGGAGGCGCATGGAGAGCTAGGGGCGAGGATAGAGGTTGGAGGGAGGAGCATGGGGAGGGGTAGGAGGGAACATAGAGAGCTGGCGGGGGAGGGATAGAGGTTTGGAGGGAGGAGCGTAGAGAACTGGCGTGGTGGGGGATAGAAGGGCTAGAGGGAGGAGCATAGAGAGCTGGCGTGGTGGGGGATAGAAGGGCTGGAGGGAGGTGCATGGAGAGCTGGGGCGAGGATAGAGGGAGGAGCATGGGGAGGGGATAGAAGGGCTGGAGGGAGGAGCATGGGGAGGGGTAGGAGGGAACATAGAGAGCTGGCGGGGGAGGGATAGAGGTTTGGAGGGAGGAGCATAGAGAACTGGCGTGGTGGGGGATAGAAGGGCTTGAGGGAGGTGCGTGGAGAGCTAGGGGCGAGGATAGAGGTTGGAGAGAGGAGCATGGGGAGGGGATAGAAGGGCTGGAGGGAGGAACATAGAGAACTGGCATGGTGGGGGATAGAGAGGTTGCAGGGAGGAGCTTGGGGAGGGGCTAGAGTAGTGATCTCCAAAATCACTTTTTGAATTTAAGGGCAACCCTGGATCTATTCCACCCCTTCCCTGAAGCCCCTCCACACTTGCTCCATCCCTCTCTCTCCATCACTTGCTCTCCCCTACCCTCACTCACTTTCACCAGGCTGGCAGAGGAGGGGGTGCAGGCTCTGAGCTGGAACCAAGGGGTTTGCAGTGTGGGAGGGGGCTCTGGGCTGAGCCTGGGGCAGGGGTTTGGAGAGCAGGAGGGGGCTCTGGGCTGGGGCAGAGTGTTGGGGTGCAGGAGTGGGTGGTGGTGCTTGCTCTGGGAGGGAGGTGAGCGCTTGGGGTGCAGGAGGGAGTTTGGGGTGCTGGCACCTGGAGGGGGCTCAGGGCTGGTTTGGGTGCTGGGTCTGGGAGGTTGCCATTAAGTCTAACTTCCTGCCTACCCCGTCCACACGCCGCTCCCGGAAGGGGCCAATACACCCCTTGGGGGGAGGGAGGAACGGCACGTGGCTCCCCACACTACCCCTCTCTGCAAGCGCTGCCTCCGCAGGTCCCACTGACCACAGCTCCCTGTTCCCGGCCAGTGGGAGCTGCGGGGGCGGTGCTTGCAGGCAGGAGCAGTGTGTGGATGGAGACCCCTGTCACCCTGGCTGCGGGGCTGCGCTGGCCGCTTCAGGGAGCGGTGTGGGGCCGGGGCAGGTAGGGAGCCTCTCTTAGCAGCAGCCCCGCTGCGCTGCGGGAGATCACGATCGACTGGGAGATCCTCTAGCATCGACCCATCAGTGGCCACTGGGATAGAGGGACTGGAAGGAGGAGCATAAAGGGGCTGGAGGGAGAAAGGGCTGAAAGGAGGAGCACAGAGAACCTGGTGGGCGGGGCTGGAGGGAGGACCATACAGGGGCGAGCTGGGATAGCGTTTTTGGTTTTCCTGGGTCAGGCCTTTCTGCTGGAAATGGCACTTGCTCCAGACACACTGCAGCAACCCTTCCCCCTGGCCTAACTGTACAGGCCTGTGTACAGGCATCTGGCAGGGCCCAAAGCTAATGCAGAGCAGAGGTGCATCATGCGCTTCTGGTGGGCACCCCAAGCTTGTGATGCACATAGCAAACAATGGGACCGTTTCCAAAGGTGACTGAAATAATCCAGAACAGAGTTACAGCTAGGAAAACAAAAAAGCTTAAAACATTTTGTGGGCTGTGTATTTGTGGTGAGTTTAGGTGTTCCCCTTATCAGATTCCCCCAGAGCTACACTGATTCCCTTTCATTCCCAAACACAAAATATATGAATATGCAGAGCTCATAGGACCAGATTCTGATATCAAAATGGAATAAATGAAGAGTAATTCCATCTAAATTAGTGACTTTACTTCTGAGTTACACAGATATAATTGCATTCAGAATCTGGTCTGTGGGGGATTTCCTTTTTTTGTTTAAAAATGGGAGTAACGATGCTGCCTCTGGTGGGACACAACTGAGAGTATCAATTCAGGACAAATTACTTAGAGCAGGGCAGTTACAGCCCAAGGCTGGGTTTCCTTTACCATTAAGGCACACCAAACCAGCCAAACAGAGAGGACTTCGGTCTCACCCCACTGGCTAACCATAAGTACAAGCAGTTCCCTTAGACACTCCAGTTTCCCAGTATCACCACCAGTACCACTTGTTATGGGGATAAATGGTTACGAAAACCAATACCCCAGTAAAAGAAAAAAAAGCGTTCTCCGGATCCCAAAGGACCAAGCCCCAGACCCAGGTCAATATACAAGTCAGATCTTACTGACAATCATGCTGTTGCCAGTCCTTTAGAATCTAAAATCTAAAGGTTTATGCATAAAAGAAATATAGATGAGAGCTAAAATTGATTGTGCTTTCTTTGTTCCAACCAAAAAACTGTTGTAGCCAGCATTGCAAGGTATTTACATGCCAGATATGCTAAACATTTGTATGCCCCTTCATGCTTTGGCCACCATTCCAGAGGGCATGCTTCCATGCTGATGACGCTTGTTAAAAAATAATGCGTTAATTAAATTTGTGACTGAACTCCTTGGGGGAGAATTGTATGTCTCCTGTTCTGTGTTTTATCCACATTCTGCCATATATTCCATGTTATAGCTGTCTCTGATGATGACCCAGTATGTTGTTCATTTTAAGAACATTTTCACTGCAGATCTGACAACATGCAAAGAAGATACCAATGTGAGATTTCTAGAGATAGCTACAGCATTCGACCCAACATTTAAGAATCTGAAATGCCTTCCAAAATGTGAGAGGGACCAGGTGTAGAGCATGCTTTTTAAAAGAACAACACTCTGATGCAGGAACTAAAGAACCCAAACCACCAAAAAAGAAAATCAACATTCTGCTGCTGGCATCTGACTCGGATGGTGAAAATGAACATCCAGCTTTGGATTGTTATTGAGCAGAACCCATCATCAGCATGGACACATGTCCTCTGGAATGGTGGTTGAAGCATGAAGGGACATATGAATCTTTAGCGCATCTGGCATGTAAATATCTTGCAATGCCGGCTACAACAATGCCCTGTGAACGCTTGTTCTCACTTTCAGGTGACGTAAACAAGAAGCGGGCAGCATTGTCTCCTGAACATGTAAACACACTTGTTTGTCTGAGCGATTGGCTGAACAAGAAGTAGGACTGAGTGGACTTGTAGGCTCTAAAGTTTATCATTGTTTTATTTTGAATGCAGTTATTTTTTGTGCATAATTTACATTTGTAAATTCAACTTTCATGATAAAGAGATTGCACTACAGTACTTGTATTAAGTGAACTGACAAATACTATTTCTTATTTTTACAGTGCAAATATTTATAATAAAAAAATAAAGTGAGCACTGTATACTTTGTATTCTGTGTTGAAACTGAAATATATTTGAAAATGTGGAAAACATGCAACAATATTTAAATAAATGGTATTCTATTGTTTAACAGTGCGATTAATCACAATTGGTTTCTTTAATCGCTTGACAGCCCTAACTGTATGTATTAAACAGTATTTGAAAATCAGTTATTTTTACCTGCCAAATCTTGAGTCTAGGGTTCTTTGTTTTCCTGCCAGAACAACTGATATCATAATCACCTAAAACAAATATTTCTCTGCAGTTCCACCTTTACTTTAGGTGTTTGTGATCTCAGTAGCAAGAGCAACAACTCTGAAGTCAAGATTTTGCAAGTGGATATAAAACAGATTCTCTAATATTTTATTTTAGGAGGTATTAAACTCCATATATCTTTGGCATAAGCTTATCATATAGCACTGAACACAGCTGGAGCTTACCTATTATATACAATATTGTATAAACTTATTAGGCTAGCATGTTATTGATTTGAGATCTTAAAACAGTTTTTCATGTTAATACTAATTCCTCTTTAAAGATCATGAGCATAGTGGACCCAAACTCTTTTTTCTCTTTTTAAATAGAGAATTTTTCTGTCCTCTTGAAGAGAGGTTATATGCAAGTACAGTTGACGGAAATCAGATTCGCAAAAGCAATGCACAGGGTTGTCATTGAATATCTTCATTTAAGAATATCCTCAGTGGCATACCAGAGATTGTAAAGATGCTCCCCTTCTCTCCTGCTTCCTTTAGCAACAACCATCCCCCCATCCTGCTTTCCTACCAGGGAATTGTTACAGCTTGTACCAATGACAGATCCTGGTGCATTTCTGTGATCGTTTAACAGCTGCTCTGAATGGCCCCACAGGAGCAGGTCAACAGTTTAAGAAGATTAAAGAAGTCTTTGCAGAGTTTGATGTGTCAGATACTATTAATAGGCTGGGAGATGAAGCACAACAGGAAGACTATTGGATTTACTGTAAACCCAGGCAGAGCCTAAGCAGCAGCAGGACTGGTGCATTTTCTGACAGCATTGTGAAGGGAACAGTATGTAGAAGGAATGATCTTACTGACAAACTCCTGGAGGCAAACAAATTTCATGAGGGGACGTTACAGGGTGGAGGTTCCCTGAAGAGGCTGTGCAATCTTTCCTCACACTGAATTCCCAGACATAGGGATGGAATCCTGCCTTCATTGCAAAAGAGTCTCAAATTGATCAGTTGTAATTACTTATTAACTAACCTTTTATCAGCCTGATCTCCTAGGCTTAGCTAGCCATGGTTTCCCTTTTCATTGGGAAGATCCTGATTACAAACAACAAGGACTGTGATGAAGTGGACACTGAGAGTGAACTTAGCCAGAGACTGGATAACAAAGTGATGCTGCTGTATTTTGGATCTAGTGAATGCACTCGATGCCAGGAGTTTTCACCTGTCCTCAGAGATTTCTTTGTGAGACTCACGGATGAATTTTATGTGGAAAGGGCTTCCCAGCTGGTCCTGGTATACGTGTCTCAGGATGAGACAGAGGAGAAGCAAGAAAAGTTCCTGAAGACTATGCCCAAAAGGTGGCTGTTCTTACCCTTCCAGGATGAGTTCAAAAGGTAAGATCTTAATAAACCAACAAGACAGATAATTTAATCTAATCAGACACAGATAACAGTTCACAACAGACACACAGATGATAGCATAGTACTTTGCACTTATCTAGCACTCTTTATCTGTAGAAGGAGTTGGGTCCCCATTATTATAGATGGAGAAACTGAAGCTCAGCAAGGGGAAGTGAGTTGTCTAAGGCCACACAGTGAGTCAAAGGGGCATAGCTCACGAAAGCTCATGCTCAAATAAATTGGTTAGTCTCTAAGGTGCCACAAGTACTCCTTTTCTTTTTGCGAATACAGACTAACACGGCTGTTACTCTGAAATTTGTGAAAGGAGTGAGTTTTAAGGGTGGTTTGAACAAAGAGTGGGGAGAGATTCCAGTCGTACGAGAGGGAAAAGAATACAAAGTGGGTGTAATGAGAAGGGAGGCTTTGGAGAAATATAGACAGCAGGAATAAATAAAGCTGGATCAGCATCAGTGCAGTTTGTCTACAACAAACTCTTCTCTGTGAGAACCAGTATTGTCCAAAGGACTTAGCATCAGAGTACCTTGATTCTATTCTTATCTCTGCCACTGACTCGCTGTGTGGTCTTCGCCAAGTTTTTCAACCCTCCTGCCTATTTGTTGCTTTGCAAAATGGAGATAATACTGTACTTTATCATTTTGCAAAGCTCATTGTTACCTGGGTGAAGTGAGCTAGATAAGTACAAAGTGGTTTGTTATAGTTGTTTTTAAGCAGCTTTTTGATATATTCCTAAGGAGTCAGAGCCATAAAGGCTCATCTAGTGCTGTGATTTCCAGATCCTCAAAGCTTTGTTACAATTGGTGTTTTCTGGCAATCTGGATACTGAGTGTTTTGTGTTCTTTTACAGTGCCTGTTTATTTCTTGCTCTTAAAAGGATCCAACACAGTGATTGTCCCACCGGGCTGCTTGTGAGACACTAGAAAACATGTAAAGCAAAATATTGTACCCACATTAGTGGCAGAATAAGCAGCAATGTAAATAGTAGTTGATTTCGAATGCTCCCTGCCCACTTGACAATAAACCTGAGCATGTTACAGCTTAAACGCTTCCTATGAATTTTAACTATTTAGTTCTTACTTCCCTCTGTGTGGCGGGTCATTGAAATTAGCCCCATTTGCTGGCACAGAGAGGGGAAGTGACCTGCTCAAGTCTGTACACAGAGTCATTATGAGAAGTAGGACAAGAAAGCAGGATTTCTAGCTCACGTCCAGTTCATAGACCCACTCCCATGTTGCCCATAAGGGTCAGGAGTGTTTTCCTTCCCAGAGAAGATACTGTACACATCATGCAATTAATCACCTAAAAAGGAGGTTTGGAAACTCACCCCACAATGCGGTAGCAGGAGGGGCAGCAGCAGCATGGGTATCCCCAGCAGCATGGATATCCCCAGCACTCTTCCCAGCAGAAGGGATATAATGTCTTCAGTGGCTTGCCATGGAGCTCTGGGCTTTGTGATTTAAGGTTTCTTCCCTTGTTGATTTCCAGGGAGCTGGAGTTGAGGTTTGCTGTGTCCAACACACCTGTAGTGGTGGTGCTGAAGCCAAGCGGGGAGGTGATTGCTGGGAATGCTGTGGAGGAGATCAGGTGCTTGGGCACTGCCTGTTTCAAGAACTGGCAAGAGGCCGCTGAGCTAGTTGACAGGAGCTTTCTTTTGGCAGAGGACTTTGATGACTTGGCCAAGAGGAGCATCACCGATCCCATCCGCCGCCTCAAGTACAAGCTGGACAAGAAGACAAGGAAAAAGAAGGAGAAAGAGGAAGTGCTCTGTCCTGATATGGAATTATGAAGTTACAGCAGTACATACATTTGCTAGGCTTTTGGTTATCCTAAAACAGGAGCCTAGAGACTCGCTGTCAAAACTCTCCAGACTCAAGGGGGTAGCTTTACTGGAGCACAAGTTAGTATAGACATTTGTATCTTCACAAAGTCTCAGGATCTCAGTGGCAACTGGAGGATTCTGAACAGGGAACAACATGTGGCTGGGGAGATGAGATAGCCATGCCAGGATTAAAGATGCAGCCTGAGGAGAGGTTTCAGAGTGGTAGCAAAAAGAACGAGGAGTACTTGTGGCACCTTAGAGACTAACAAATTTATTTGAGCATAAGCTTTTGTGAGCTAAAGCCCACTTCATCAGATGCATGCAGGAGAGAATAGGCATTTCCTTTTCCTCACTGACATCTACTCATATAATAATAGGTCTGTTTATATTATAACGGGGACATTATTGGACAGAAATGCCCCAGGGAACATTTCCTCCTGTTCTCACACTCTCTTTTTTCCCTTTATTGCCTAGAGAGTTTCTGTTAGCAGCAAGCACATTAATGACAGCCTGGCTGTATCAGCTCTCACATTTTGATTTCTTGACCTAAAGAATCTAAACCTACCTTAGTGAAAGTCTCACATTGAGATCTCAGCCATTCATTTACCTAGAAATTAGCCAGAAAATGAACTACTACAGAAGAGCAGACTGGCTTTCAGAAATACTGCTCTGCACAATAAAGCAATTGGTAATTCACCAAAAAAAGTGAGGAAGACATTTTAATTTTTAAAAACAATAGTGTATATATGGATTGCTATTAATGTGTTATGCACAGACCACTAAAAGCACTATGAACCAAATACTCCTGTGAAACAGGTGAACTGACCAACACATTTTACTTGTTATGGACCCAGGTGATACTGGTGTGAGTGACAGTTTCTGATTCACCTTGCATATCACTGGTAACATTATGCAGTTTAAAGTTCTAGAACATGTTAATTTCAGTGCTGCTGAATGGATTTTTTCCCCACCATCATTGTTTGATTTTTATGTTCAGTGATGCTGATGCACCCCTACAGGGCTATGTGAAATAATAAATAAACCATAGTTTTAGTCTCTAATCTGTGTTGCCATCTACTGGTAGTAAGTAGCAATTGCTGAATACCTGTCTGTCACAAATGAGGGCATGACTGACAATTTACAATCATTTTAGCATCTTTTAGGCAACTCCTTTTACTCTTTTGTGCTAACTAGAACCTCATTCAAAATTGAGGCATTTCATTACTATGGGTCTAATAAGGGATTAGAAACTACTTTTCTTTTTTTGCCACAGGAGCAACTAGGACTGAATCCTGATTTAGTTAGCCCATGATTTAACAAGGCACAGTCTCAAGGAAGCCTGCAATGAGAGATCTTTGACTGCCCCTTTCCAAATTACTACCTGTGGCCTCACTCATTAACTACCCAGGTTGAATTAAAATAGTTTTGTATGCAGGCAATTGCTTTAGACAGCTAGGCTAATAAATAACCTAGTCCCTATTATCTCAGTTCTAATACATAGGATAACTCAAGACTTCAGCAGCTGAGTCAGCAGAGAGAATGGACACAACTCCAATCCTGCTATCTGGTTGCACCCATAACTCCAACTGCTCGGCACCTCTGGAAATCAAGCCACTTAGATAGCTGTGTAAATAAAAACTTAGGTGCCTAAATTTAGGCATCAGTGTTTGAAAATTTTGGCCTAAGTGACCTGACCACAATAAACTCATGGAAGAGCAGGGAATAGAACCCAGTAATCTTGCATTTCAGTCCCCTGATTTTATATTCTTAAATTGCCCAGCAGGCCAGTTTAAATAGCCTGAATGAATAAATGAAAGAATTGAAAGAAGGTGTGTTTCTAGTGAAGACAGAGAGAGGCATAAGGCAGGACCAGCCTGTTCAACTTGTTTTCTCTTTTAATCCTCCCTCTATTTACCTAGCAAGGCTGGCAGGTAGAAGGGAAAAGGGGGAGGAAAAATGTAAACTGAAGGGGTGCCACCCTCAGCTCTAACACTATGCAAGTCCTGCCTGGTCTGTAAAAGGAGTGTATCTGTAGACTTGCTATATTTCTGATACTCTAGGATACAAAGAGGAAAATAATGAAACAGAATATCATGTGGGTTTTGATATTCTGTTGCATCTTATTATTTCTCAACTGTCTGGTCATCAGCAGGGCCAGAGTATCTCACAAAATGTATCTGAAAAGGAAACCATTTCAAAGTGTGATTAAAGGTTACTTGAGAGAACAATATGTTCAGCATCCAGTTCACTGTCTTTGGGACATTTTCTGTGTTCTGTACAGCACTTTGGTGCTTAATAAATAGATAAAAATAAAAACATTTGGGATGAAGTAGCTTTGGGATGAGAGATACTGGACTTCCTGATCCACTCCAAGTCTCAGATAAAGCAATGTACCAAGTTACTTAGGTCACTGTACAACAACAGGTGATTATACCAATATAATTTTAAACCCCTCTAAATTAAAAATCAAGAAACAAAAATATTACTGTATGGGAGGAGGAAAAGGATAATGGTTTTATACACAGACCCACACCTACCTATCTAAAGACTGCCAGTATTAGTGTTATGGCTACTAATTAGCATCCATAGTGCTTCCCATTCTCCAAGCATTGTGATGCTATTGAAAAGACACTCTCCACTTGAATTCATGTCAGCTTAAAAAAATAGTAAAAAACATTTTAAAGTGCTATACCGACTCATGACTCCCTCTGCTAATTTTTGCAGTTTTACAATCATATTTTCCAATGTTTCTTTCCTTTGTTACTGTTTGAAAAAAGGACAAGTACAACTATACAATGGAAATGGAACAACTATACAAAAGAAAAGTGAACCTGACAAAAGGCAAAGTGCTGGCATGCTGATGAAGAGAACCATTTGTTTGCTCTAACCTTTTTCTGTTACAGGCTCTGAGGAGTTACTTGTGACAATAGCAGGGGCACAGTTTTCTGAGAGAAGTGTGATTTAAGTGAACAGTGCCACTTTAACTAATGACTCCTTCTGGCACAGCCTGGAGGGCTGTCAACACTGTATTTCAAAAATAAGGGACTGTTTCTTAGCACCCCACCCCTCCTCCTGATATTATCATTATTATTATTATTAAGAAGAAGAACTCATCTACATTTGCTAGGAGTGTTTCTTGCTGCTTTTTGCAGCATTCGGCAACTCCCGATCTTGTTGTACATAGACGAAAAATAAGGGACATCCCTTGTAATAAGGGACTGTTGGCAACCCTAGGCACAGGGCCAACTTTAAATCAACCTGCCCCTGTCTAGACAGCAGCCAAGGTACAGAATTGACTGTGGATGCTCCACCTACTGAGCAAACATGCTATTGCACCCTGTACCCACTCCGAAACAGCAGAGAAGCCTGGCTGCAAATCCTGCTAAAATGAGATTACAGTAGTTGAGCCTCATGGGCATAAGCATGTGTGTTGTTGTGTGAGGTCATCTCAGGATAATTAGGGTTCAGCTCACACAAGTTAGTGGGAAAGACACTTTCATGCTAAGTTTGGCTCATGGGGGCTTTCCAGGGAAAGAGTGTGACTGCAAGTGACGCCAAGATCCAACTACTGTACTTGACACCTCAGTTAAGCTATCCAAGATCCAGAAAGACAACAAGGGTACAAAAACTCTGTGAAGGAAGTCATCAGGTGTATACAGATGTCAGATCCAGTGATGCCTAGTTCTGTGTTTCCAAAGTGGGCCAAAAAGAAGCTTAAGTCCCAACAGCACCAATTACTGAGGGTGCAACATGGATCTGGGCACATACTCAAAGTTAACATGCACCCATTTGACAAGCTTTTTATATTATTGGTAATATAAATGATGAAGAATGCTGTATGAAATAGTTGTACAACTAAGATGGAGTGTTATTTGGGTAAGTCCTTCAACACTGGACTAGCACTGTGTACAAATAAGTCTGGATATCTACATTTTTTAAAAGACAGTACAGTGATCTAGAAGTTTGATGAGAAAAGCAGTAAGTAGAGAGGTAGAAAGCTAAAGAAGTATAAACATGAGTATGCTTTGTACCCCTATAAAATGCTCATTGAATGCTTTAAATATATTATTACAGAAGTTTAGTATTATCAGCACACATGGCATATAAGTACTCTATTAAAGGCAGTGCTCATTAGTGGCTAGAGCACAGGATTAGAAGCAGGGAGTTCCTGCATTCTAATGCTTGCTGTAATATTCTCTCCATCTGTGGCCATGGGCAAGTCACTTAACTTCTCTGCATCTCCACTTCTCCATCAATGAAATGAGAACAATACTGTTTGACTGACCCAGATCACGGGTGTTGCAAGGACTGATTTCCTAATGTCTGTAAACTTTTTTAAGTTTAAAAGCACTATATAAAATTCTGAGTATTATATGAGTGAATGTGTATATAAACTAAACTTTTTATTATATGTGTGTAGTGCACATAGGGCATCCCAATCGCTTATTGGGGCATCTAGGTGCTACCATAATACAATAATAATACATTTCTGAGCAATTCATTTTCCAAACTCTCCACCTGCTGGCTTGTCTGCATAACTCATTTTTCTTTTTGAACTATACATTAATCTTCTTATAAAAGATCTTGTTATGCTTGTGTAATTCAATTTGCTAATAATTTTTACTACGAAGGCTGTTTGCAGATCTTCAGGTAGTAAAGGGGTTAACAAAAGAGTGGTAGCAGGATCGGTTTGCTCCTATAGATGGTATAGATACTCTGGGAAATGAGTGATTTCATAACTTGCAGCAGGAATGTGGAAAATCCACATAGCCTGACACTTGTCTGGAGTTTGAGAGACTCATCCCACACAGACAACACGTAGTGAGACTTCCAGGACTGGTTCCCTCTGAAAGGATTCAGACTGAGGGGCGTATCAGTTGAGTTCAGAAACTGGCTGCAAACATCAAGAGCTGTTGCTGCACAAAGGACTGAGTCAGGACAACTACTTGATTTTCCATTTTTATCAGCCAAGAGTGAGGTGCCTTTAAACGCGGGACAGTCGGCAAATTGGTTTTTCAAACAGGTTATCATTTTTGTTTTCCCCCTACCCCCAACTTAAATAGGGAAGGAGAATGAAGGTGATTCATAACATTCTAGCATCAGAGGGGTAGCCGTGTTAGTCTGTATCCACAAAAACAACAAGGAGTCCGGTGGCACCTTAAAGACGAACAAATAAATCTGTTAGTCTTTAAAGTGCCACTGGACTCCTCGTTAACATTCTAGCAGTGCACCTAGAACACAAATACTTTTACTTTTAAAAAAATCTGACTTTAATTAAAAGACCTCACATGAAAACACAGTGCTGCTGCATGTGGATATTTGAGTTTCACTTTGATATCAGTCTCTCTGAGGAAAATCTGAACTTGGGTCTCCAACCTTCCTGAACTTGGGTCTCCATTTGCTGAAATGTGCAGGAGGAGGAGTTTTTATAATGGTATTTACTACACGTTTGAAGTGATTAAAGTCTCCTTTGCTAGACCGTCAAAAGGCAGCAGCAACAGATTAGAAAATTATATTTAAATAAATGCTCACAGCAATGATTCATGAGAATTAATCTCAAACCCTCAGTTATTCCAGGCATTTTGTATTGAATTTTGAGGCCTTGTACAGAATGTTTCTTCTACTTATTTTAGGAACAGCAAGCTGTGTAGAAGTCTGTAGGACTGCAGAAATGTGTAACAGAAAACATGGTTTGTGAGAAAGAGGTTCTCCTTTGTGCTTACTAATACCTCTGACATTACCATGAGTCGCACAGGAGTACAGGACAATGCCAGTTACATTCAGATCGGAGGCAAATCACCAGATAATGGGCACTTCACTCCTGAGCATGACTCTGGGTTCCTGACTGCTGTTTGGGCTTCTGTCCAGAAACCTACCTCTGGTAACTGCATTGGCCAAATGGACCTGTGTACCAACAAGCTGCAGCATGTCACTGGACATCTGAGAAACATCGATGGCAAATTCCAGAGCCTCCGGGAGCTTTTCCAAAGAGAAGGTAAATATCTAATATTTAAGTTTGTTCATTTACAAGAAAGGCTAGCATAAAAGTTAACATCATACCAAATCTAGGCTGCACTTGAAAAGGTCTGGACAGGACCCAGGATCTTTGTTCTGTAAAGCACCCAACATTCTCTGGTACACCACATATAAAAAACAATGAAGTCAGATGACCCTCAGACCTTTCAGACCAGACTTTCAATGCTTACTTCCCTTTTTTAGCAGGCACTTAATAATGTGTACTCTTATTTGTATTAATTGCACCCATATTTATTGCACCTGTAAATAACTGCAGGCACTTTTTATAGCACTTCCGCATATAAGAACCCAGTTGCTTCATCAAATGAAAAGCGAAGGCTCCTAAGTGCTATAGATGGCACCTGCAATTACTGGTGGATGAAAAATCTGGTTTACAGCAGTTCTAAACAGTAGTGTTAGTGACTGCAATGAATAACACCCACTGAAAGGAAGCAGATGCTGACAATCTAGCCTGCATTGCTAACAGCAGCGTTGTCTAACTATATCCTGCATCTTAAAGACTAACAGATTTATTTGGGCATAAGTTTTTGTGGGTAAAAAACCCACTTCTTCAGATGCATGGAGTGAAAATTACAGATGCAGGCATTATTCATAGAATCATAGAATATCAGGGTTGGAAGGGACCTCAGGAGGTCAATTATTATACTGACACATGAAGAGAAGGGAGTTACCTTACAACTGTTTTTGTGGATACAGACTAACGTGGCTATCCCCTGATACTTATATCCCGCATAGGGATGGATGGTATCCAGGGAGGGTCCTATCTACATTTATGCTACATGGCAAAGTGGGTCTTTGTTTAATGGTCTATCACATCAGCATGGGGGAAAGCTGACAGGTGTGCAGGAGCAAACAGTGTGGTACAAGACATCCCTTAAAGGAGGATTTACTAAAGGGGATACTCTATATCCTAGTAAAGAAGAGAGGATGGAAGTTAATAAAGTAGAGGTAGGAACTGAAGAGAAACAGTCAAATGAAAAGGAGTCTCCTTTGATTACATCACATGAAGGCAGACAACTAAATATTGACTAATTTTATAAATGCGTATATACAAATGCAAGAAGTCTAAATACTAAGATGTTGAACTTGAGTCCCTCGTATCAGACAAGGATATTTATATAATAGGCATCATAGAAACTTGGTGGAACGATGATAATCAATGGGACACAGTAATATCAGGTACAAAATATACAGGACAGAGTAGGTCACTTTGGTGCACGAGTGGCACGATATGGGAAAGAAAGCATAGAGTCAAACATAGTAAAAAAAATCTTAAATGAATCAAACTTTAACTCTGTGGACGGAAATTCCATGCTTGAATAATAAGAGTATTGCATTAGGATTTTATTACCAACCACCTGCCCAGGATGGTGACAGTGATTGTGAAATGCTCAGGAAGACTAGAGAGGCTACAAAAAAAGAGAAAACCCAATAATAATCGGGGATTTCAACTGTCCCCATATTGACTGGGTACATATCACCTCAGGATAAGATGCAGAAATAAAATTTCTAGATACCATTAATGACTGCTTCTTGGAGCAACTACTGCTGGAGCTCACAAGGGGAGAGGGAACGCTTGATTTAGTCCTCAGTGGAGTACAGGATCTGGTCCAAGGGGGGAATATAGCTGAAGCACTTGGTTATAGCAACCATAATGCAATTAAATTTAACATCCTTGTATTGGGGAAAATATCAAAGAAACCCAGTATAGTCACATTTAATTTTAAAAAGGGAAACTACACAAAAACAAAGAAGCTCGTTAAATGGAAATTAAAAGGAACAATCACAAGAGAGAAATGCCTGTAAACTATTTCAAAACACCATATAAAGTCTCAGACTGAACATATACTCCAAATTAAAAAAAACAAACAGTAAGAGGACCAAAAAAAGTGCCATTATGACTAAACAGAGCAAAGAGGTGGTTGGAGACAAAGACATCCTTTAAAAATTGGAAGTCAAACCCCACGGAGAAAAATAGAAAGGAGTAGAAACACTAGCAAATCAAGTATAATTAGGAAAGCCAAAAAATAATTGGAAGCGCAACTAGCAAAAGACACAAAAACTAACAGCAAAACAAAATTTAAGTATATCAGAAGCAGGAAGCCTGCCAAACAATCAGTGGGGCCACTGGATGATTGAAGTACTAAAGGAGCCCTCAAGGAAGAAAAGGCCATTGCAGAGAAACTTAAATTAATTCTTTGCATCAGTCTTCACACCAGAGGATGTGAGGGAAATTCCCACACCTGAGCCATTCTTTTTAGGTAACAGATCTGAGGAAATGTCCCAGATTTAGGTGTCATTAGAGGAGGATTTGGAGCATATTGATAAATTAAACAGTAATAAATCACCATGACCAGATGGTATCACCCAAAAATGATGAAGAAATTCAGATATGAAATTGCAAAACTACTAACTGTGGTATGTTAAATCAGCCCCTGTTCCAGATGACTGAAGGACAGTTACTCTGATTTTTAAAAAGGCTCTAGAGGTGAGCCTGGCAGTTACAGGCCGGTAAGACTAACTTCAGTACTAGGCAAATTGGTTAAAACAATAGTGAGGAACAGAATTATCAGACCCATAAAGGAACACGTTATGTTGGGAAAGAGTCAAAATGCCTTTTGCAAGAATCATGCCCCACCAATCTAGTAGAATTCTTTGAGGGTGTCAACAAGCTTGTGGACAAGCGTGATCCAGCTGATACGGCATACTTGAATTTTCAGAGAGCCTTTGAAAAAGTTCTATACCAAAGACTCTTAAGAGGGAAGGTCCTCTTATGAATCAGTAACTGGTTAAAAAAGAAGCAAGTGTAGGAATAAACGGTCAGTATTCACAATGGAAAGAGGTAAATCGGTTCCCCAAGGAGCTGTGCTAGGACCTATGCTGTTCAATGTAAGAACGTAATATAAAAATGGCCACACTGGGTCAAACCAATGGTTCACCTAGCCCAGTATCCTGTCTTCAGACAGTGGCCGGTGCCAGATGCTTCAGAGGCAATGAATGGGGCAACTATTGAGTGATTCATCCCCTGTCATCCAGTCCCACCTTCTACCAGTTAGAGGTTTAGGGACACCCAGAGCATGGGGCTGCATCCCTGACCATCTTGACTAACAGCCATTGATGGACCAACCCTCCATGAACTTGTCTAGTTCTTTTTTTAATCCAGTTATACTTTTGACCTTCACAGCATCCCAGGGCAACAAGTTCCACACAGTGAACCTGTGTTTTGTGAAGTATTTGTTTTAAACCTGCTGCCTATTAATTTCATTGGGTGACCTCTGATCCATGTGCTATGTGAAGGGGAAATAACACTTTAATACATTTTCTCCACATTATCCATGATTTTACAGACCTCTATCATATTCCGCCTTAGTCATCTCTTGTCTAAGCTGAATAGTCCCAGTCTTTTTAATCTCACCTCATACAGAAGCTGTTCCATCCCCCTTATTATTTTTGTTGCCTTTCTCTGTACTTTTTCCAATTCTAATATATCTTTTTGAGATGGGGTGACCAGAACTGCACCCACTATTCGAGGTGTGGGCACACCTTGGATTTGGGTCAGGTTCCAAGGGTCTACTTCCTGGCTCCATTCCACCTAGTACATTGTGGTTTTCACGTATGGGGGAAATGCTTTTCTCTTGGATGTTAATTCTTTTCTCTTTTGCATGCTTCTCTTGTGTGTGGGAGCAATAAGGTGTCAGTGCCCCTAAAGAGGGGATTTAGCTCTGTCTGGGGGACAGAGAGATACTTACTGTGGAGGGGGAGGGGGGGAAATTATGTAGTGAAACACTAGTCATCTATTTTTTCCCCTTTCACTTTTTCAGTTATCCCTCAGTATTAAATCATGTGGATGTTTTCTTTTTTAAAATAAATAGCCTCTATTACTTAGAATTGTTTATTACTATTCTTATTTCAGGAGCTGTTATTTCAGGAGCTGTTGAAGCTAAATTGGCAGAATTGCTGCAGGCAATCTCTTCCCTCCTGAGCAAGTATCCTGCTTTGAACTGTGCGGTTATCCAGCTTGCCACATCAGCCCTGATCACCAGCGTGAATGGTAAATCACCAACCCGAAAGAGTCAGAAGTGTGTGTTAGTTATTGTTTGTACTGGGGTAGTGCTCAAAAGCTCTGGTCAGGATCAGGGTCTCATTGTACTGGTGCTGCACATATGGAGGCAGGTATCTGGTCATGCGTAGAATGTATGTTATGACAGATGTCATGAAGCAGAAAGTAAGGAATTGTCCATATTTATTCCCATTAAAAGTTCTATTTTGGGGAAGAAGCTGCTGCTAAAACTTACAAAGACAGGAAAGTTCAGAGTTGAGGCATCTTCTTTCTTTTTCCTCCCACATCTGCAAGTGCCTAGGGCATCCACCAGTTTCCGCTGTTTATTTTCGTACTGTGCTAGTAGATGATGTCTTATTTGTTTCTCTGAAGTACAGTTTGTTCAAGGCATCTGGACCTTATTTAACTTGGCTGTTACACTAACATGTTGCTAACATGACTGTATTTTCACTATTAAAGAGGTGCCAGGGTGTAATGGTTAACCCAGGGAACAGTAATCAGGATGCCTAGGTTCTACTTCTAGCTCACATCTAGTTGCTAGAGGGACTGGCTGGAAGTCAGGACTCCTGGGTTCTGTTCCCAGCACTAACTTGCTGTGTAACTTTAGGCAAGTCATTTTACGTCTGTCTCTGTTCCCCCATCAGCGCTTAATTAAATAATCTTTATAAAGTGCATGGAAAATTAGAAGAGGTAGATGGCATCATTACTCTTAGGCACTGATGTAGCCCTGCAATAACCTAGCACTGGGGTAAATGGAGGAGGAAGTGTCCACCTTCGTTATGGATTTGCTGGCATTGGGAGATTGGAAACAAATCCTTAATACTTTTTTATCCTCCTGTTGTGTGTAGTAGTTACTTTCCAGAGAGCTCAGGATTCAATTTCTCCTTTGGGTCACTTAAAGCAAGCAGAGAGTTACTCAATTTGAGAAATACAATCTCCCTCTCGCTTAGAAGCAAATAGCAAAGCCACAGTAGACCCCAGGCACCAGAGTATAAGTTTTCTCCCGACAAACCCTTCCTGTGGTAGGGGCAACGAACACTTGCCCAGTCATTATGGCCATTCTTCTTTTAAAAACTGCATTTTCTTCTGCCTCTTCCTTGTGAAAAGAAAACGTGTGAGATGCAGCTGCCTGCAAATCCCTCACTGTCAGTGTCAATTCCATAAAAACAGTTGTTCTTAGAGCTTGCTAAACAGCTAATCCTCACAACCCCTCTGTGAGGAGGTAACTAACTATCCCCACATTACAAGTAGGGAAGCAGAGCGCCTGAGAGGTGAAGTAACCCGCCCAAGGTTACAGAGGGAGACAGGCCAGTCCTTGCCTACAGACAGCCCCGCAACCTGAAGCAAATACTCACCAGCAACCACATACCACACAACAGAACCACTAACCCAGGAACTTATCCTTGCAACAAAGCCCGTTGCCAATTGTGCCCACATATCTATTCAGGGGACACCATCACAGGGCCTAATAACATCAGCCACACTATCAGAGGCTCGTTCACCTGCACATCCACCAATGTGATTTATGCCATCATGTGCCAGCAATGCCCCTCTGCCATGTACATTGGTCAAACTGGACAGTCTCTACGTAAAAGAATAAATGGACACAAATCAGATGTCAAGAATTATAACATTCATAAACCAGTCGGAGAACACTTCAATCTCTCTGGTCACGCAATCACAGAGATGAAGGTCGCTATCTTAAAACAAAAAAACTTCAAATCCAGACTCCAGCGAGAAACTGCTGAATTGGAATTCATTTGCAAATTGGATACTATTAATTTAGGCTTAAATAGAGACTGGGAGTGGCTAAGTCATTATGCAAGGTATCCTATTTCCTTTTGTTTTTTCCTCCCCCCCCCCGATGTTCTGGTTTAACTTGGATTTAAACTTGGAGAGTGGTCAGTTTGGATGAGCTATTACCAGCAGGAGAGTGAGTTTGTGTGTGTATGAGGGTGGGTTTTTGGAGAGGGGTGAGGGAGTGAGAGAACCTGGATTTGTGCAGGAAATGGCCTAACTTGATTATCATGCACAATGTGTAAAGAGTTGTCACTTTGGATGGGCTATCACCAGCAGGAGAGTGAATTTGTGTGGGGGGGTGGAGGGTGAGAAAACCTGGATTTGTGCTGGAAATGGCCTAACCTGATGATTACTTTAGATAAGCTATTACCAGCAGGACAGTGGGGTGGGAGGAGGTATTGTTTCATATTCTCTGTGTATATATAAAGTCTGCTGCAGTTTCCACGGTATGCATCTGATGAAGTGAGCTGTAGCTCACGAAAGCTCATGCTCAAATAAATTGGTTAGTCTCTAAGGTGCCACAAGTACTCCTTTTCTTTTAGAGGGAACATAGTAATTGTCAGAACCAGGATTATCACATGCTAGTTTTAGTACTTAGTCCCATGCCCAAGCCACTAAACTACAGCTCTTTCACTCTGAGGCCAGTTCAGCAAGAGTACTGAAGGGGAGACTAGGAATTCTTAGAGGAGGAGTTTAGAACACTTTATTTGCAGAGGGCTGGGGAGCCTCTCAGGGAAGGTCCTACCACAAGCTGTGACTAGCAGACTTCATTAGGGACTCTTCTCAGGCTGGCCCATACCTGTTCCGACTATTCTGCATCCTGGCGGCCTGCCTGATTCAGTTCAAGTTTGGATGATGGTAGCTTTGGCTATTATTACCACCTGGTCATTTCTACCCCTCACAGGAACAGAACCCAAACCACAGCATTCCATACCACAGGGGAATAGTGAGACCCTACTTAAGAACAGCATTGTATTTCAGGCAATTTTTTTTTATCCTAGCACTCTGCTAGCAAAAGTAAATTTGTTTGAAAATGAAGAACCCAGTGTTTTCCTAGTTTAAGACAGTAAATGCAATTCAGGAACATGTACAAGAGAACATGCTAGGCTGTCTCTCCAGGAACCTAAGGATATGCACCCCCATCTGGAAGGAAGGAAGATGCAGCAGCTTTAGAGCAGCAGCAGCGCCTCTCTGCCACATTGAAAAGGCCTGCTTCCCACTCCCCCATCCCCTGAAAGACATGCTGGGGAAAAAGTTCTTATAAAAAGGCTGGTGCTTTTCCCAAAGGGAAAGGTCAACAGGAAACATAGAAGGGGCTGCTCTGCAATGTAGCACTTAACTTTTTCTAATGCAGTCACTGAATGTACAGCTGTTAATTAGAAAAGCAATAAGGAGATGCACCAACTGTCTTATAGGAGATCTCACTGTTGGGTGCAAATGAAAAGGCTTTCTGGTCTAGGGATAAAATATAATCTTGCTTCAACCACAAGTGGGGGCTGTGGGGAGAGACAGGGACAATTTATGAGATTAAATGTCTAGGGGGTATGAGTCTCTATTACTCCCTGTATGTTGATGTGAATGTAGAAGCTGATCCATTTCTGAAGAATTCCTGTACTTACTTTCTGTGGGCATCTCCCCAAAGAAAGCTCAGGATTCTGCTTTCTGTGCTTTAACAAAACAAACACAGTAAGAAAAGCTGAGTGGTTAAACTCATGAGGCTGGGAGTCAGGACTCCTGGGTTCTACACTACACTTCCCTATTTTTGGTGTACTTGAACCACTATCTGAAAAGTTCCTCCCATGGGGATTAGATTCCTCCTGGGAATATTCCTTGTATTCTTTCTACATAGTTAAGAGTTGCAGATTTGCTAAGAATAAAATCCAAGCAGCCAAACAATCCTTCCCCGGTGCTGTCCTACCTCCTTCTCTCCCCTGGAACACTACTCTTCCCCCAGAAGAGTAACTGAAAACAATTGGATTGTAAAGGAAATAATGTTCTCATTATCTAATCACCTGTCTCTCACTACTTCTGTTTGGTAAAGGTCATGCAGAAGTTAGTAATTAAAGAAAATTAGCTGAAGAAGCTGCCAGTTCAGAATTGATGCTCTTAGTTCAGCTCCTTTTGGAGTCCTGTAGAAATTTGGAATAGGCCTGAATTGCAAATTTAATTTTCAAACTTCCCCAAAGTTCATTGTGCTTGGGTCCAGGGTTCTGGTTTGGCTCCATGTCCAACAGCCATGTGTGTTGTGTTTTTCTAATGCTACAGTAGCAGGCTCAGATATGGCCACTGGCTCTAGGCATGTGAATTCAGAAATACACGAAATGTAAATATTTACTACTTTACCCAAACTTTCAATAGCTTACATCTCCCACAGCTCCTTGCAATGATCTTGGTTCCAATAAATCTGTGGTATTAGTTCTTCCTTTCTGAAAATGTTCAGTTTCCTCAGGCTTTGCACCCACTGGCTTGTACATTTCAGAGTGATTTATTTAGAAAAGACTTGGTAGTGAGCCTGAGTTTTGTGTTGAAACTGGGAGGTGAGCAGAAACTGCTAGGTGTGGAAGGCAGAAATGAGTTGGCAGCAGAGTGAGTCAAAGCACTGGCCTCTCCCCTCTGACTGACTGAGATGGGAGAGGAGATCAGGGATTTCAGGATCTCTGGTGTGATGTTTCCACTAAGACCTTATTGGGCACTGACTGAATTGGGTACAATAGGTTCTGATTAAGGAAAGTTTTACTAATAATCCAAATGATTTGAGGTCGGAGGCATTGATATCCAGATAATTGCGTGAATAGCTCAGAGACCTGAGCGTGGGAAATCACATTTAAAATGTCAGAAGGATATGACACTTAATCCAGATTAGAAATTTGATATAAACTTCTATTAGGCACTATTTTATACTGTATGATGGAGACACCGTGACTGAATTTAATTGGTTTTAAAAGCAGCCTTGTTATATTAAGAACTTTTATAGTGCAGGAAGTGAAACCAGATATTATAGGGATAACAGAAACATGGTAGAATAGTAGTCATGACTGGAGTACAGGCATTGAAGGGTATGTCCTGTTTAGGAAAGACAGAAATAAAGGCAAAGGTAGTGGAGTAGCATTGCCTATCAATGATGAGGTAGACTGTAAAGAAATAAGAAGCGATGGAATGGATAAGACAGAGTCTGTCTGGGCAAAAATCACACTGGGGAAAAAAGCTACTAGAGCCTCCCCTGAGATAGTGCTCGGGGTGTGCTATAGACCGCTGGGATCCGATGTGGATATGGATAGATACCTCTTTAATGTTTTAATGAAGTAAATACTAATGGGAACTGTGTGATCATTGGAGACTTTAACTTCCTAGATATAGACTGGAGGACAAGTGCTAGTAATAATAACATGGCTCAGATTTTCCTGGATGCAATAGCTGATGGATTCCTTCACCAAGTAGTTGCTGAACCAACAAGAGGGGATGCCATTTTAGATTTGGTTTTGGTGAGTAGTGAGGATCTCATAGAAGAAATGGTTGTAGGGGACACCCTTGGTTTGAGCGATCATGAACTAATTCAATTCAAACCAAATGGAAGGATAAACAAAAATAGATCTGTGAGTAGGGTTTTTGATTTCAAAAGAGCTAACTTCAAAAAATTAAGGAAATTAGTTAGGGAAGTGGATTGGACTAAAGAACTTGTGGATCTAAAGGTGGAGGAGGCCTGGAATTATTTCAAATCAAAGTTGCAGAAACTATCAGAAGTCTGCATCCCAAGAAAGGGGAAAAAATTCATAGGCAGGAGTTGTAGACCAAGCTGGATGAGTAAGCATCTCAGAGAGGTGATTAAGAAAAAGCAGAAAGCCTACAAGGAGTGGAAGATGGGAGGGATTAGCAAGGAAAGTTACCTTATTGAGGTCAGAACATGTAGGGATAAAGTGAGAAAGGCCAAAAGCCATGTAGAGTTGGACCTTGCAAAGGGAATTGAAACCAATAGTAAAAGGTTCTATAGCCATATAAATAAGAAGAAAACAAAGAAAGAAGTGGGACCGCTAAACACTGAGGATGGAGTGGAGGTTAAGGATAATCTAGGCATGGCCCAATATGTAAACAAATACTTTGCTTCAGTCTTTAATGAGGCTAATGAGGAGCTTAGGGATAATGGTAGGACAACAAATGGGAAGGAGGATATGGAGGTAGATATTACCACATCCAAGGTAGAAGCCAAACTTGAACAGCTTAATGGGACTAAATCGGGGGGCCCAGATAATCTTCATCCAAGAATATTAAAGGAACTGACACATGAAATTGCAAGCCCATTAGCAAAAATTTTTAATGAATCTGTAAACTCAGGGATTGTACCGTATTACTGGAGAATTGCTAACATAGTTCCTATTTTTAAGAAAGGGGGAAAAAAAGTGATCCGGGTAACTACAGACCTGTTAATTTGACATCTGTAGTATGCAAGGTCTTGGAAAAATTTTTGAAGGAGAAAGTAGTTAAGGACATTGAGGTTAATGGCAATTGGGACAAAATACAACATAGTTTTACAAAAGGTATATCATGTCAAACCAACCTGATCTCCTTCTTTGAGAAGGTAACAGATTTTTTCGACAAAGGAAACACAGTGGATCTAATTTACCTCAATTTCAGTAAGGCATTTGATACGGTTCCATATAGGGAATTATTAGCTAAATTGGAAAAGATGGGGATCAATATGAAAATTGAAAGGTGGATAAGGAACTGGTTAAAGGGGAGACTACAACGGGGCGTACTGAAAGGTGAACTGGCAGGCTGGAAGGAGGTTACTAGTGGAGTTCCTCAGGGATCAGTTTTGGGACCAACCTTATTTAATCTTTTTATTACTGACCTTGGCACAAAAAGTGGGAATGAGCTAATAAAGTTTGCGGATGACACAAAGCTGGGAGGTATTGCCAATACAGAGAAGGACCGGGATATCATACAGGAAGATCTGGATGACCTTGTAAACTGGAGTAATTGTAATAGGATGACAGGTTTCAGAGTAACAGCCATGTTAGTCTGTATTCGCAAAAAGAAAAGGAGTAATTGTGGCACCTTAGAGACTAACCAATTTATTTGAGCATAAGCTTTCGTGAGCTACAGCTCACTTCATCGGACGCATACTGTGGAAAGTATAGAAGATCTTTTTATACACACAAAGCATGGGGTGGGGGGAGAGAAAACCTTTTGTAATAGGATGAAATTTAATAGTGCAAAGTGCAAGGTCATGCATTTAGGGATTAATAACAAGAATTTTTGTTATAAACTGGGGACGCATCAGTTGGAAGTAACAGAGGAGGAGAAGGACCTTGGAGTATTGATTGATCACAGGATGACTATGAGCCGCCAATGTGATATGTCCAGGAAAAAAGCTAATGCGGCCTTGGGAGGCATCAGGCGAGGTATTTCCAGTAGAGATAAGGAGGTGTTAGTACCATTAGACAAGGCACTGGTGAGACCTCACCTGGAATATTGTATGCAGTTCTGGTCTCCCATGTTTAAGAAAGATGAATTCAAACTGGAACAGGTACAGAGAAGGGCTACTAGGATGATCCAAGGAATGGAAAACCTGTCTTATGAAAGGAGACTCAAAGAGCTTGGCTTGTTAGCCTAACCAAAAGAAGGCTGAGGGGAGATATGTTGCGCTCTATAAATATATCAGAGGGATAAATACCACAGAGGGAGAAGAATTATTTAAGCTCAGTACCAATGTGGACACAAGAACAAATGGATATAAACTGGCCATCAGGAAGTTTAGACTTGAAATTAGAGGAAGATTTCTAACCATCAGAGGAGTGAAGTTCTGGAACTGCCTTCCAAAGGAAGCAGTGGGAGCAAAAGACATAACTGGCTTCAAGACTAAGCTTGATAAATTTATGGAAGGGATGATATGATGGGATAGCCTAATTTTGGCAATTAATTGATCTTCATCTATTAGTGGTAGATATGTCCAATGACCTGTGATGGGATGTCAGATGGAGTGGCTGGTGAGTCTTGCCCATATGCTCAGGGTTTAGCTCATCGCCATATTTGGGGTTGGGAAGGAATTTTCCTCCAGGGCAGATTGGCAGAGGCCCTGGGGGTTTTTTCGCCTTCTTTTGCAGCGTGGGGCACGGGTCACTTGCTGGAGGATTCTCTGCACCTTGAAGTCTTTAAACCACAATTTGAGGACTTCAATAGCTCAGACATAGGTTAGAGGTTTGTTACAGGAGTGGGTGGGTGAGATCCTGTTGCCTGCGTTGTGCAGGAGGTTAGACTAGATGATTATAATGGTCCCTTCTGACCTTAAAGTCTATGATTCTATAGTGCCTAGGAAGTTCTTAAGAATTAAAGCCTCGAGTGCCTAAGGTTTATTAACATTTATCTGTTGTATTACATTGCAGCCCTGTTTGCTATAAATGTCTTTGCACAACATAAAACACTTCAATAGCACTTTTTATCTATAAATATCAAAATGCTTTACAAAGCTGGGTAGATATAATTATCCCCAGTTAACAGAGGGAAACTGATGCATACAGCGGTTAAGTAGTCACACAGTGAGTCAGTGGTACATTTATTGGAAATATAATTCAGTCCTGTGTTCTAGCCACTGATGTATGTGGCCTGAATCTGAAGTCAAGAGACTTCCACCAAACAGCAAACCAGACCTTAGAAAAGAAACAGAACATGTGGATACTGGTTTATTTTCTCTTTTCCTTTGCTGTGTTTATCAGAAAAGTTGGACAATGGGTCTAAAACTCGCTAGTTCTGGAATCTGTTCTGAATAAGCGCAGAACCTGTTGCCACCACAAACAGGCGGAGGAGTTGCGCTGCAGCTGCTATCCTGAAGCTGAGCTTTTGGTTTTAGGTAGCAAAAGGAGAAAATGTTCAGGAAACAAAGGTAATGCCACATTAGGGAGAAAAGGGAAAATAAGAACAAACCCCCCACAGCCTGCTTGGAGAAGATGTGACTGAGAGCTGAATATTGGTGAGGGCACCAGAAGGAGGAGGGAGAATTGCTAGCCATCAGCATAGGAATCCAAGGGTCTAAGGCCTTCTTTGTTCCCACTGAGGAACTAGAGCAGTGGTTCTCAATGTTTCCAGACCACTGTATCCCTTTTGGGAGTCTGATTTGTCTTGCATACTCCAAGTTTCACCTCACTTAAACACTACTTGCTTACAAAATCAGACCTAAAAATACAAAAGTGTTACAGTACACTATTACTGAAAAATTGCTTACTTTCTCATTTTTGCCATATAATTTCACAATAAAATAAATGTAAAAATAAATTGATTAGAATATATATATTGTACTTATATATCTGATATTTGAGACTGGTTTGAAGCCCAAGCCCTGCTGCCCATGATTGAAGCCCTGTTTGCCACCCCCTGATGCCAGCCCTGCACTTGCAATCCCCCATAACCCATCCCATGACCCCCTGGGGGCTGCAACCCCCAGGTTGAGAAACACTGATCTAGATGATTTGAGTACCCCCTAGAAACCTCTGAGCACCCCTGGTTGAGAACCACTGAACTAGAAAACTCTTTGACCTCCATGTGCTGGTACTTCATCTTGTGTATGTGGGCAAGGATCTGTGGGCCACATGAGGGTGGGTATAGAGGATAGAGATAGGCCTTTATCTCCACTGCAGCTCTTAGCACCTCCAAGCTTTGTAGACCTTGATTTGCACACAAAGTTGCCATTTAGGCCCTTCTTTCATAGGAGGACTGCAGAAGTGTGAGGCTCAGTGAGCCATCTGGGCATGAGGGTACATGTGGGGAAACAGGGAAAGCTTTCCATCCTGTGTTTCACATGTCTGGAGATGTTTCATGTTTGACTGATACAAGGAGATGGGGCGGAGCCAAAGGGAGTGCTGGCATTAGTGATAGAAGGTGCCCGTGAGACCTAGTTCTGGTCAGGTTTTTGAGCAGAGGGAGATTTCAGTGTGACTGCTTCGTTTAATGAATTAACCACCCCCGCAAATAGCTATTTAAATTAGAGGTGGACCTGAGCCCCAGTTCAACCACCCCAGATGCTGAAGGTTTCTAAATACAAATGTTGAGGTTTAGACCTATCTTGTGCAGATGACGCTTAAACAGCTGGTGAGCAGCAACATACATGTATCCAGCCAAGTCCTTCCATAACTTGTAACCTGGCTTTTCATACTCTTCCTCCTTCTGCTGTTTGCACTGATGTAAACCAGGAGAAATGCCTTTGAAATCAATACAGTATCTCCAGTGTGCGTGTGAGGAGATCCAGACCCATAATGTCACCTAGTTTTGTTTTTTTTTATTACCAGTATACAAACAATCCCAAACCCCAAAGGAATATGACAGACATTTCTGTACCTGTATAATAACGAACACAGAATGTTCACATGAGAATGAAAAATTTCAACCCAAAAGGTAATTTTCTTTTTAGGTTAGATGTTTATAAAAGGTAGGTGTTTAGGATGGAAATGCTGCCGCGGCCTTAACTCCCATAAGTCCTCCAGCAATGCTGTAATCCTGACTCTCTGTGGGTAGTGTATGTGGTGGGAGAGACAGGGTTCTGTGCTTGTGGTTAAGAGGCTGCCACAGGAACAATGATGCAGCTGAAGTGAGAATTCTAACAGACTGTATTTCCATAGCAATTGGCAGAGAGGGGTGAAAGGGAAATCATGCTTCTTATGGCTTCTGTGAACCACAAGCCACAAAAATTCTGGAGTGCCTGCAACAACTGCTTTTCCAACCAGCATTGTACATTGTCACAATGACTCTGGATCAGGCTTCCCACCCAGGAATTTAGTTACTGTATTGGTCTAGAAGAGTCAACCCAATGAGAGAGAGATCACAAGATTGAGTCAGAACAAGGAAGAAGGCTGATGAGTTAAAGGAAATGAAATGTTTTGTGTCCACAGTTCTGCATTTTAACCACAGAAACTTGTCAACACCACTTACCCTAAAGCTCTCAACCAATAACGTTCATGCTCATAGCTGCAGGATGCCCTTTTATACCCACCCAGAAACAGCCACATGAATAGAAATAAGTGAGCAGCTCTGAACTTCATCACTGGGTCTGGTTACCTCATCACACATGTGGCATATATCCTGCCTACTGTGGAAAGTGGAGAAGCAATTGGTTCTGGCATGTATTACTCATGGGAGCAGGTAATAAGTCCCTTAATTTCCCTAGTCTGACAACCCCAGAGTTCTGAGATTCAGCTATCAATTCATATTCATGAGGAAAGCTAAAAAACAGAGTATTTATTATTGTGATTCACACACATTTGAACCTGGGATGCTCTCATGGCCTGCTGTGAGCAAGCAGAGCCGTGGGGTTTGAGGTCAGGGCTGCTGATCACGTGTTGATGCACATGGTTGGCAACAGCCAGGCCTTGCCGAAAGATCATGGAGGGGTAGCTTCATAGTCCATGGTGAAGCAAGTCAGCAGCCAGGACCATTAGTTGGTGGGAGGAGGGTAATCAGTGCATATGCAAGGTGCAGGGGCAGTCTGGTTAGCGTAGGTAGCAGGCACATCCAGGTTTGGGCATGGCAGGATAGTGTACAGCCAGGTCAGAAGACTGGTTTGGCTAGCAGGAGTTTGTTCTCCAGGGGGTCTGGGCAACAACAGGCCTAAGAGACTAGTTGCTCAGACAAAAGATGGTGCAAGAATAGGAAGCTGTAAAATTAAGTGGTGTCCAGTAAGTCTGCTGTCATCTGACCCAACTGAGTCAGCAGATGTAGCCTCTGGTTGTGAAATATTAGCTGCAATTCTCTTGTCCAACCTTGCAGTGGTGTGAAGGTATGGCTATCACTCACCAACCCTGCAGACCTGGGTTTGTGATCTGTGGCACCTGACAGAGGCTGAAGTTATAGGTAAGAGCCTTTCTCTGGTTGTATAGAGCAAACAACTGTGTCTTTTATAACTAATTATTTGTGAGTCAATGAAAGAAAATTAATTGTTTCACTGCCGAGCATGAGAGACCTATGGTTACGCCATGAGACTGGTTCACCTGACTTTTATAATAAGAATTTCTGTAAAACACTTTATATTATGATCAGTAATTGCAGTGGAAGCCACTGAAGTTTACTCTTGCTGTAAAGTGAACCCTAGAGTTCACAACTCACTTTATGTAGGTAAATCCATAGTTTTTGAATAAATGTGTCCTACATTTCCTGTATCACTGGTTTTCAAACAAATAAGTGTTTCTACATTGAGGATGAGACTCATAGGTTTTAAGCCAGAAGGGACCTTTATGATCATCTAATCTGACCTCCTCATCACATAGGCCATAAAATTCCACCCAGTGATTGAACTAGAGCATATCTATTAAGAAGACATCCAATCCTGATGTAAAGACTTCAAGCAAAGTTTAGTTGTCTTCAAGATGGTTTCAATCTGAGAAACCTCCTCATGGGTCTTAGGGTATGTCTACACTTTGAGCTGGGAATTACACTCTCAACTCGAGGAGACATACCCACACTAGCTCCAATTGAGCAAGTATGCTAAAAACAGAGCATGGTTGAAGTGCCATGAGCTGCAGGAGAGGCTAGCTCCTCCAAGTATATGCCTAGCGTCTTGGACAGGTAAGTACTTGGGGTGGGTAGCCCCTCCTGCCATTTGAGCCATAGTGGCTACACTATTTTTAGTGTGCTAGCTCAACTGGAATTAGTGTGGGTATGTCTCTTTGAGCTGGGAATTATACCCCCAGCTTGCAGTGTAAATGTACCCTAACAAATACTGACTCAAGCAAGGAGCATTTGTGTCATATTAGAGGTGAGCTGGGGAAACCAGAGCTCAACTTCGAAAATCCTTGGTCAGGTTTGGGTTTTGAAAAACCAAAATCTTGAGGGGTGGGGCGGGGGGAGTGTCTCAGTTCCAGTTTGTCCAAACCACCAAAGCGTGGAACAAGAGTTTCAGATAATTGTGGGGTTTTGGTCAATTTCTACTATTCTCCCACTGTCCCAAACCAATCCCTCTTCTCTTGGTATGACTGAATATATTATTCTGGAGTAAGTGCTGCTACATGGTGCTCTACTGAAATATTTTAAGAAGAGTCTTTTAAACCAATGGCCACATTCTCTGTGCATCTATGGTAATATATTTTATAAATATGGGAAAACCTAGCATCCCTAGAAGCACCAGTCACATGTTCCCACATAAATGTGCACAGACTCATATACCCCAGGAGTTTGGAATTGTGAGTTAAGTTTTCCTGGGGTGAGAGTGAAGGTTAGCTGTGAGAGTTTGTGCTGCTGTAGGCACTGAAGCCAACAGAGTTGTAAAATGGGCCCTTCTTTGTTCGCAGACAGATCTGAATGTATGCAAATTGAACGATCAAACAAATGTACACTGCGCACAGTTTCCTTACACGGAAATGTGTCTGCAGGAAGTAGATTGGTTAAAGCGGCTGCACTTAGACCAGGGCTTCTCTGTCAATTCCCTTAGCATACAACTCATATGGACTCTCTGGCTAACCAGATAACATCAGAATTGGTCAAGGATTTGTGTTTTACTCAACTTGGCTGCGATCCAGAGCTGGGTAAACTGGGACCCTGCTGCTTTCAGACCAAAACACAGAAGACCCAGTCATGGGAGACCCTGAACCAAGTGGTATGTGTTGGCATTTGAAATAACCTTGTGAATGGTTTATAACGTAAGCTCTGTGGGATAGGGGCCATCTATTGTGTCAGTTTGAAATGCCTAGCAGGCTGTGGTAGCTCAATGGTAAACTAACGTTTCTGTGTCTTTGCCTTTTCATGAAGACCTGGCCTGTTCCATGCGCTTTACTACAGCTCTTTCTTGCCTCCAGATGCAGCTGTGGGTTACTTTGTAGTGCAAGCTAAACTCTTAGTAAGAGAAAAGAATGCAGAGTCTCCATTACCAGGAGTCACAGGCTCCAGTGTTCTCTCTGAGAATGTGGATGCGTCTCCTGCAGTACACAGTGCCACTCTTCTGGGTTGAGGTTCTTTAAACATTTTTTGTTATAACCCCTATTTTTAAGAGTCTCTTCGTCAACCATAAACATCCTCAGGCCACATGGCATTTTCCTCTTCTCAAAAGTGCAGAAATAACCAGTTCAAGATTTCACATGCTTTTTTCTAAATAAAAAAAAAGCCAGCTTTGTTTACCAAACGCAACACTCCAGGTGACTTCCCATTCAGGGAGACAAAGCTGTGCTAATTGGAGAAAGAGAGAAAAGAGTGGAACAATTACTTTATTTTTATTTTGCAAACAGGCTATTGCGCACGTGCTCAATTTCCACCATTAAAGATTTCAGCAGCATTTTGAGCCTGTAGGGACTTTTTGACCATAAATAGTATGAAGAGATCTTTAGGGTAAAAAAAATGCTCTTTGTGGTATAACAAGCTCACGAAAGCTCATGCTCAAATAAATTGGTTAGTCTCTAAGGTGCCACAAGTACTCCTTTTCTTTTTGCGAATACAGACTAACACGGCTGTTACTCTGAAACATGCTAGTATTGCTGATTGTTGTGATTTGAGAGTGAGGGGTGTGTGTGTGTGATGCTTTTACTAGAGAGGAGCAGCTCTGCCTGATGGGAAACAGGCTGGAAATGCCAAGTCTGTCACGAGTATTTGATTCAACATTAGCCAGTGACCCAGTGTCATTCCATGCAACTGAAAGCCTGGCCCAAATAGTTTCGGAAAGAGACGGGGTTTAATGGTCGCAGCAGGAGGTGGGGAGTTAGGACTCCTGGGTTCTATTACAATATCCGCAGCTGACTGTGTGACGCCTTGAATGTCTCAGGTCACCTCTCTCTGTGCCTCAGCTTCCCACTTTGCAAAACTGGGATAATTATGCTGACCACAGTTCCTGGGAGCCATATAGGTACCTTGATAGGGAAGATCTCATTGGGGGTTGAGTGGCTAAGTTCATTAACATTCATAAAGCACTTTGAACACCTCAGTAAAGGGCAGAGTATTATGATGTAGTATTGACATTACCCTGGGTACTGCACATTAGCTGTGTTACCTATATTTTGACCAAGTTGGCTGCTTTTTGAATTTCTGCAGAACTGTTCAATATTTCTCTGTATTACACCCAAATCTGTCATTGTGGCTGCTCCCCACAGGTTTGGGACCTAAGGGTATCTTAAAAGGGCTGTCTCCTTCTTGGAACTGGAGTAAAATTTTGTCTAATTTTTTTTTTTTTTTGCTATATTATACTCGTGTCAGGTATCACCCCTTGCTGAGAAAGTTTGACTTGGCCAGTCCTCTGTTTCCTATCAGCTATGTATAATTTGCTTTAGTGCTTTTGCTTGGGGTGATGCACACACGAAAGTAGGTGGAGAATGTGAGAAATACGGAGGAGATTATAGGAAATGGTCTTGTGTCTATAAAACAGTTTGGTTCTGACTTTTCCAAGAAATCTGCGAAGCACTGTGTTGTAAAACACACGTCCCACAGGCACACACAGAGACATTGCGCTTTGAGCAGATAGCTTATTCTTGCTCCCTTTATCACCAGGGCCATCCATAGGCATACGCAACATACATGACGGCATAGGGAACCCGAAAATTTGGGGCACCATTCCTGTCGCAGGCCGCAGCTAGAATCCTCTCTTCTCCAGCCCCTCCCCTGTGCTGGGCTGGTGGACTTCTCCCCGACCCCAACCCCACCCCCTCCCTCACTAGCTCCAGCCCACCACTGCCCAGAGCGGAGTCCCTCCCTGGACCCTGCCAGCCTGTGCCGGTCTCCGGCAGGGGCCGTACCAGGGCCAGGACAGGAGGAACAAAACTTCCAGATGAGTCAGTGGGAGGGGCAGAGGGAGTCCCGGCTGCGTAGGGGAAGGAGGGAGGGACTTAAAGTGACACTGCACTCACCGTCTCTCACACTTCCCTAACACACACACACACACACACACACACACAGCCTCTCATGAGTCACAGTCCCCCAATACAGTCTCTCTCTCTCTCTCTCTCTCTCATACACACTCACACACACACACACACATACACGTATTATTATTGTTATTACTGCTTGGTAGTTCCTGTCAAAATTCTCGTGGTGAGCCAGGAGTGGCGAGGAGCTGCAGGAGGGCCATGGGCTTTGGCAAGATGCAGCCCCCACGTGACAGCGTGAAGCCTGCCTTGAACCACTGCTGCAGCATCTGCTGTGTACAAAGCTTGGTTTGTGTCAGCAAGTGGGGGGCGGGTTCTGGGGATCCATAGGCAGGGGAGGTGGCTGTGCCCCCTCCACACATTGGGGTCAGCAGCGCAGGCTGGGGCCCACCTTCAGGGAAGCATAGGGGCACAAGTTTAATAATACTGTGTAGGGCCCTGTTTATCACCTCTCCAACTTCAGCTCAGTCTTCCCTCTCACAACTGGCAGCTTGAGCTGCTTTTTCTGTTAATAATAGGAGGATGAGGTGTGAGGAGATGTCTAGGTTGCAGAAAGTAGAGAAGCTTTCACAGAGGAGAGTAGCAAGACTTGAGAGAGCTTCTGACTAGTTTATTTGGATCAGACTGCAGTGCAGACAGTGGATTTTGAGTTACTGCCCCTGAGATTCATATGTCCTTATGTGGAGAACAGATTCAGTTCCCAGCAATACTTAAAAGATGAACATGGACTGAGAACTGAGGTCCTGTGCAGTTGGAGTGCTTGGACCAACTCTGCAGACTGTATTGCAGCCAAAGGGAGAAGTGATCTGGTAGGAAAGAATAGTTCTTTGAGTCTGTGATCAGTATCAAGAGCAGGGAAAGCAGGCACCACTGGGAATTCCTGCAGCAGCTGGAGACTCTGGAAGGCTGGTACCAAACCAAAGAGTCAGCTGTTCTAGGATTTGAAATTATACACTTACTGTGAAATGAGGTGTCAGTGGCTGAACGGGAAGTGGTGCTTCTGCCATTCTGCAGAGCAACAACAACTCCCTCTAAAAATATCCACCCTGCTCTGCACACCCACTACTAGGGGAGCCTGCCTTTCCCGCAACAAGAGTGAATGGAAAACAAGGCTAATGGGCCTTTTGCAGGGTAGACGTAGATCAGATGACTTTTGGTCTAGTTATCTATGGAGGCCAGGAGTGTGACAGGCCTTTGCTGACACTAGCTCTTGAGAGTTGGACAGCTGTGCCCCAGCACTAGCCTTGCACAGCAGTCCCCTTTCTTTATCCTGCATGTTGTAAACCAATATGCATAGCTGGTGCTGGAAGGGTTTCATTACTCTCTGTTGCAGCGATGGAGCAGACTAGTGTTGCCAGTGGTCTGGTTTTCGACTGGGAACGCCTGCTCGAAAAGGGACCCTGGCGGCTCCGATCAGCACCACCGACTGGGCCGTTAAAGTCCAGTGGTGCTGCAGCTCTAAGGCAGGCTAGTCCCTACCTGTCCTGGCACCCCGCTGTGCCCCAGAAGCAGCCAGCAGGTCTGGCTCTGGGGTGGGGAGGAAGAGGCACAGGATTCCATACGCTGCCCTTGCCCTGTGCACTGGCTCCACACTCCTATTAGCCAGGAACCACAGCAAATGAGAACTGGGGGGCGGTACCTGTGGGCGAGAGCAGCGCACAGAGCCTCCTGGCCCCCTCGCTTAGGAGCCCCCTCGCTTAGGAGCTGGACCTCCTAGCTGCTTCTGGCTGCGCCACTGACGGGGAGCCGCCTGTGGTAAGCCTGTGCCCCAACCCCCTGCCCCAGCCCTGAGCCCCACACCCAAACTCAGAGCCCTCTCCTGTACCCCAAACCCCTCACCCCCCTGCACCCCAACCCCCTGTCCAGACCAGAACCCCCTCACAGACCCTGAATGTGCAAGGATATTCTAGATAATAGGGTTGCTAGAGATGTCACAAATCTGCTTCAGCCTTTTGTATCAGGTATGAAAGACCCTTCTTGCCCATAAACTTATGTAACTTCTCCATGATCCCTCCGCTACCAGACTGCTGCACTCCCTGATCATCCACGTGGTGTCTCCGTTTCCCCACCTATAAAATAGGGATAATAATATTTCCCTGCCTCACATGAGTGTTATGGGGCTTAAGTAATATTTGTGAAGGGGTTTGGGGGCCTCAGATGGAACGTGCCACAGAAGAGCAACACATTATTAATTATTATTATAATATCTAAATGACATTTATCCTGTTTCACCTTTAGCCCACTATTCTTTTCCCCAGAGCAAGTATTCTTTGTGAAAAATTATTCCTCTTCTCTGGTACTGACCAGAGTATTTGTTTACTTATATAGTGTTAAGATCTCTCATAAGACTCAAGGTAGTTTATGGCTACACAAATTAATGTATTAGTAGTACCTAGGAGTTGCAGTAATGGACATGAAGCCCATTGTTCTAAGTACTTTGCAAACACAGAACTAGGAAGTCCCTGCCCCAAAGAGGTTACAATAAGAGACAAAAGGTGAATAAAAACAGACTGACGTGGAAGTGCTAGAAAACAGTGAGACCATATTGGGCAGTAGCCTCAATGCACCCATTGCCTAACTATTGTCAAGTTTTTTGTAGGCTTACAGTAAAGGAGTTTTAAAGAATTATTTGAAGTATAATGAGGTAGCTTTGTAGATGTTTCTGAGGAGCTACTTCAAATCATGAGGGACAACATGGGAGAAAGCACAAAGATGACTGTGAAAATTTAACAAGTGAATAATTGAGGCTGGCACCATGGGGCAATTCAAGGTGAGAATCAACATCTTGATAGCGAGAGAGAAACTATCATAGAAATGTAGGGCTGGAAGAGACCTCAAGAGGTCATCTAGTCCATTCCCCTGTGTTGAAAAAGGGTCAGGTATATCTAGACCCATCCCCAACAGGTGTTTATCTAACCTGTTCTTTAAAACCAACAATGATGGGGATTCTACAGCCTCCTTAGGACAGCTGTTCAAGTGCTTAATTATCCTTATAGTTAGAAAGGATAATAGTTAACCTAACTCTTCTTTGCTGTAAAGCCAATTCCTTCTCAGCCTGCCCTTGATCCTGGAGGTTGATCACTGTTTTCTTAATAGCAACCATATAAATATAAGATTTGTACAGTGTCCCCTCAGTCTTCTTCTGTAGACCAAGCATGCCCAATTCTTTCCACCTTTTCCCATAGGTCACGTTTTCTAAGCTTCTTATAATTTTTGTTGTTCTCCTCTGGATTCTCTCCAGTTTGTTCACATCTTTCTTAAAGTGTGATTCTCAAAACTGGACACAGCACTGCAGCTGAGGCCTCACCAGTGCTGAAGAGAAAGGAATGATTACCTTCCATGTCTTACATATAACACTCCTGTTAATACATCCAGAATGACATTTGCCTTTTTTGCAACAGCGGACTATGGTCGGTGATGAGCCATGAAAGTGAATACAAGTAGCTTATGTTTAAATGGGATGACGTTCCTTTATCAGAGATTCTTGGGCATGTAAAGAGTTTGGTCTGGACCTGTATGTGCTGAAAGGCCACTTGGAGGCTGACAGCCGGTTAGGACAGATGGGCGTTCTTGCTAGATAAGAAAGGGACTATCTGTATCCCTATGAACGTATGTTTTGACTACACAGCTGGGTGCTTAATGGAGCTGGCATTTGCTAGGACAGGAAAACGTCTTAAATCCAATTTCTTTCTGCCTTAAGTTGAAATTTTAATGATAAATACAGTGAAGGAACCTGAGTGACTGAGGCTATTTCTATTTTATATTCCATTTCAATCAAGCCTCACTTTCAAAAGCATAATCTATCATTTTGCCTGTCACCATTTGTGCTAAGTAGATCAAATACCCTGATGAATCACTTCCTCCTGTTTTACAATATCTTTTATTTCTACAACTCTGTAAATAAAGGAGAAGGGAAGGTGACCACTCAAGAAAGAAAACAAGATTTTAGGAATCTAACTTCCTAACCAGACCGCTTGTGACTCTAATTTTTCCAGTTTCAGCTGATTTGTTAGATATGTTGTGCCTCACTTTACGAAGTGACTATTTCTCCCAGAATGCCAAAATCAGAAAAGAGGTTTTTTAACTTGGCTATGACTTCTGGTTGTATTCTCTGATGCTTCTAGTTCTACATAGAGAGCCAGTGAAACAGGCAGAATTGCAGGATCTCAATGCTTGGAGGAGATGGTGTTCAGAGGAGGGATTTAGGTTTATTAGGAACTGAGGAATCTTTTGGGAAAGGAGGAGCTATACAGGAAGCATGGGCTCAGCCTAAACCAAAATGGAACAAGATTACAAACTTTTTAATTTTACATGCCAGCAAAAGGGTTTTTAAAACTAAAGGCTAGAGGAAAGCTGACAGTGCGGAGGAAGCACACGGTTTGGACAGACACATCCCTGAGTGGAGGATTTATTAAAGGGAATACTGAATATCCTAGTAAAAAGGAGAGGATAGAAGTTCATAAAGTGCAGTAGGAAGTAAGATGACACAATCAACCAAAAATGAGTACCCTTCAATTATGTCACATGAAAGCAGACAACTAAATATGACAAATGTTATAAGTGCTTGTATACAAATGCAAGAAGTCTAAATACTAAGATGGGTGAACTTGAGTGCCTGGTCTTAAAATGAAGATATTGCTACAATAGGCATCACAGAAACTTGGTGGAATGATAAACAATGGGACACGGTAATACCATGGTACAAAATATATAGGACTGAGAGTAGGTTGCACTGATGGGGGAGTGGCACTATTTTTGAAAGAAAGCATAGAGTCAAATATAATAAAAATCTTAAATCTAAACAGTACCAGAGAATCTCTATGAATAGAAATTCCATGCTTGAACAAGAGTATAGCAGTAGAAATATGTTGGGCAAGAGTCACCACAGCTTTTGCAAAGGGAAATCATGCCTCAAGATCTATTAGAATTTTTAGGGTGTCAACAAACATGTAGATGAGGGTGATCCATTGGATATAAGAAAAGGAGGAGTACTTGTGGCACCTTAGAGACTAATAAATTTATTTGAGCATAAGCTTTCGCAAGCTACAGCTCACTTCATCGGATGCATGCAGTGGAAAAGACAGTATTTTCCACTGCATGCATCTGATGAAGTGAGCTGTAGCTCACGAAAGCTTATGCCTAAATAAATTTGTTAGTCTCTAAGGTGCCACAAGTACTCCTTTTCTTTTTGCGGTTACAGACTAACATGGCTGCTACTCTGAAACCATTGGATATAGTGTCCTTGGACTTTGAGAAAGCCTTTGATGAGGTCCAGTCACCAAAGGCTTTCAAGC